>NC_089208.1:519293-589293 GCF_963930695.1 Labrus bergylta | reverse complement strand
GACTTTTTTACACAAGTTTTTTTCCAGGCCGACTGAAAACGGCTCCGCGTCCCACCTCTGGGTCCCGACCCACCAGTTGAGAAACACAGCTTTAGGTGATATCAGGGGCTAAATAAAGATGCTGCAGGGACTGCCCTACTTTACTCCAACATTTCATTAAATCGGAGCAGGAACACTAAACGACTGCAGGTCCATATTTACACACAGAGTCGTGTTTTTCTGTGTTTATTAAGATCTTTGCAGCAGCTGATTCGTTAAGCGCCCAGGTCTTTGCATTCTCCCCCCCTTCAGGACCGAGACAGTTCAGCAGAATCTGTCGGACAAGTTTTAACAGGAGCGATACCGCTTCAACTTACTTGGAATGAGCTGCAGCTCCAGCAGGCCCTCAGGTGAGAGATCAGGACACCAAGGCCAAAGAAACTTCAGAGAAAGAGAGAGAGACAGCAAACTGAACAAGCAGAAAGATAAACAGGTGAGTCATCTGCATACCTGCAGGGAACAGCATGTAGTGCTGCTGCCAACTTCCAGTTCAGGTTAACATCTGTGAACATCAGCACAGGTTGCACATATGCAAATCAGCGACCTGGTTTAGTTTTGTTTCAGCATCGGCTTGATAAATCCTCGACCTCTGATTGGCTGCAAGAGGTCAACGTACATCAACAAGGACTCCTTCTAAAGCCTGACTTATTCGCCTACATCGGACCAGATCTGAAGTGGTTCTGATGAAACTGTTCACTGTTCTAAATCAATGTGCAAGCTCCATGTCAGTCCATATCCAGCGAGAGACTACAACTCTTTTTTTGGAACATTTGGATTACTGGCAAACAGCCAAAGAAAGAGAGAGAACCTTTCTTGTTTTGAACAGTGAGTGTTCTCCTTCAGTACCTCTGCACACCACAGGAGGGCGACTGTAATTTCCACATAAATATGTACCAAATCTATTTTTGATGGAGCTCTCTGCAGACACGTGTCAAGCTGAACAGAATATAGCTCAACCTGGACAGGAAGTCAGACAAGGAAACGCACAGAGCATCCTGTCAATTTCAAAATAAAACACAATATAGGAACTCATGATCGTGCATCCCATCACTTTATCAACATAAGGTTAAAATAGAAATGACAACTTAAAGACAGGGTTGGTAATTTTGGAAAACTAGCATGATTTTTGAAAGTAGCATTCCCTCAGTGCCCCTTTGTGCTCCCTCATAAGCCACGCCCCCTCACTTACAGGCGCCGTCCCTCCAGATGTGGACCTCAGCTCATCTCTGTCATTGTGTAGAAACTACGTCGTCTCATGTCTCATTCAGCAGTCAGTAAACTCTCAGTATAAACTCCTAAAGTCATCGGTGACGAGCTTTGAGTGTGAGCTAGAGCACGCAAGAGAGCGAGCAGGGAGACAGGGAGGCGTCTGATTGGCTCATCAGATTGGTACCTCGTGGCAGACATTGGTTGAAGTTTTTACAGACTTACAAACTGATACAGATGATGGATTTTCTTTGTTCCTGTTTCAGAGAACATGAGTTATTCATTTCTGTCAGGACCTAAAGACAATTTACACCAGAATCTTTAAAAAGTGGATCTGGAGGAAATCAACAATCCTGACTTTCACAGAACTCCTGGTTGTATGCATCATTACACATTTTCCAGTCCTGACCTGCAGCATCCAGTATCTTTATTTGGAACAATGCACCCTTGAACACATCTGTCAGAATGGACCAATCGTTGGATCTATCGGATGATCCTGCAAACAATGACTCTGCTGCAGTAGGACACATATATGAACAATATGATATTTGTGTCTGTGTCCTGTATGACAAAGCACAAAGCTCTAAGGCAGGGGTGTCCAAAGTGCGGCCCGAGGGCCATTTGTGGCCCTTGAGGGGATTTTTTGCGGCCCGTGACTTCAAATGAAGAATGAGAAGATTTTGGCACATTATCTTATTTTTCTTTTTCATGTTAACAAGTGCTGAACAATATTCCTAAAATAGAAAATGTTCAGTGACATGTATGTTGTTGTTTTTTTAAATCTACAGCTTTTACTATTTTCCACATTTTTTGGTAAACTGTGAAAAAAAACGTATGCAAAGTTTTTGTAAACAAGTGGACTGTTGTTTAACCATTTAATGACCTGAGCTAACTGCAGAAAGCTTTTCTAAAAACATGAACCACGTTACAGGATTGAGTCTGAGGAAAAAACAAATAAAGTAGAACGAAGAAATCTAAATATTTGATTTCCTTTTATTAAAGGGTTTCTTTAGCGAGCCTTTTCATTCTGATCTACAAAGTCTTACTATTTTTAAAACTATATGTTAAAAAACAAAACCTGTGGCCCATGAATGATTCTAACACGACAATTTTGGCCCGCAAGAAAAGAAGTTTGGACACCACTGAGTCTAAGGCCTGTAACTCTTGGGCACACACATGCAGAGTGCATTACGTGTTAACATGAAGGGCGTTGTCCCAGATGATGAGACAAATCTCTGAGGCTCCCAGCTGAAAGCATCTTGGCACACACATAACGATTACTTTTCCCTGGCAGCAAAACGAGGACTCCACCCTCTCTGTCTGTATAGCTTTATGCTCCCACTTATTCTTCTTGCTTAACTGTCGACTCTCTTTCCCCCACGGCAGCCTGGCAGCTTCTTTTGTGTCACGCAGCCCGAGCCGAGCTGCCTGCTAGTGGGTTTACCTTTTACCTGACGCGTCACGCAAAGACAATTCAGTATTACAGCCGAGGGAGCCAAACCAGAAACCAGAACGGAGTATATGCCAAAAGGATTATCGACATTGTTCCCTCTCTGGATTTTTAATATCCAGGCTCTTTTTTTTTTTTTTTTTTTAATGACCACATGTACTAACGTGTTCAGACAAGATGGAAATCATGGAAGCAAAAACGAAAAAGAGAATCGGAGCTTTGAAAGACGAGAGAGAGTTTTAAAAGTCAGGATTTAAGATTCATATCACACAAATAATAATGGAACACAAAGAAATCCAAAGTCAGAAATGTAGAATAAAACAGACAAGAACTGGATTTATGGATCCCCTAAACCTTCTCTGTCGGGGCCCCCTTTGACAGACTTTGTAGCCTTGCCATGCCCAGGACAGTGGGGGGGCATGGCACCCACTCGGGGGGCATGACCATCAAGCTGAAACCAGCTTGATGGTCAGATCTTTAGGGAGACAGATTTCAGGAAAGTCGCTTTCTTCTTCACGTTTTAAAAACAGGAGAACAAACTGAAGTTTATTTTAAGAATCCTTTATTGTTTCATTGCAGCTTTTTACACAAACAAACAAACAAACAAACAAACACAAATACACCATTGTTGTTCTCATGAATTTTGCACATACACTGATAAATTTTCGTACATGCACGAAGTATCAAAACAAAAAAAACGATCAAGCATTCATGTGTTACCGATCTAAAATCCCATTAGTTAAAAAAAAGAAAAGAAAAACAATATTAATATAATAATAATAATAGGAAATAAAACAAACAAATATTTACAAAGTCTTCTGTTAAAACTACAGATATGTACACGGTGGGGGTGGTCAGCGCTCCGAGAGAAAGAGAAGAGAGAGAGAGACAGAGAGAGAGAGAGAGCGAGAGAGAGAGAGAGAGAGACAGAGAGAGAGAGAGAGAGAGACAGAGAGAGAGAGAGAGAGAGAGAAGAGAGAGAGAGAGAGAGAGAGAGAGAGAGAGACAGAGAGAGAGAGAGAGAGAGAGAGAGAGAGAGAGAGAGAGAGAAGAGAGAGAGAGAGAGAGAGAGAGAGAGAGGAGAGAGAGAGAGAGAGAGAGAGAGAGAGACAGAGAGAGAGACAGAGAGAGAGAGAGAGAGAGAGGAGAGAGAGAGAGAGAGAGACAGAGAGAGAGAGAGAGAGAGAGAGAAGACGAGACAGAGAGAGAGAGAGAGAGAGACGACGTATAAAACAAAAGTGTTGAAATAAAGGTATGAACACATTAAACAGACGTGGTCAATCACTGATCATCGTTTTTACCTAAATAAAAAAATAAAAATTATTGTCTGACATCACAAACATTTACAGTTCAAGAAATGTAAAAAAATGTGCTTGTTGGGTTTGTGGTTTTTAAAAGAACAAAGACAAACTGGATTTAAAGAGGACATATCACCCCCTCCTCCACCTTTCAAACAGTCCCCCTCCACCTTTCAAACGTCCCCTCCTCCACCTTTTCAAACAGTCCCCTCCTCCACCTTTTCAAACAGCTCTCCTCCTCCACCTTTCAAACAGCCTCCCCTCCACCTTCAAACAGTCCCCTCCTCCCACCTTTCAAACAGTCCCTCCTCCACCTTTTCAACAGTCCTCCCTCCTCCACCTTTCAAACAGTCCTCCTCCTCCACCTTTTCAAACAGTCCCCCTCCTCCACCTTTTCAAACAGTCCCCTCTCCACCTTCAACAGTCCCTCTCACCTTTCAAACAGTCCCTCCTCCACCTTTCAAACAGTCTCCTCCTCCATCTTTCAAACAGTCCTCCTCCACCTTTTCAAACAGTCTCCTCCTCCATCTTTTCAAACAGTCCTCCTCCATCTTTTCAAACAGTCCTCCTCCACCTTTTCAAACAGTCTCCTCCTCCATCTTTTCAAACAGTCCTCCTCCATCTTTTCAAACAGTCCTCCTCCACCTTTTCAAACAGTCCTCCTCCATCTTTCAAACAGTCCCCTCCTCCACCTTTTCAAACAGTCCCCTCCTCCACCTTTTCAAACAGTCCTCCTCCACCTTTTCAAACAGTCCCCCTCCTCCTCCACCTTTTCAAACAGTCCCCCTCCTCCACCTTTTCAAACAGTCTCCTCCTCCACCTTTTCAAACAGTCCTCCTCCTCCACCTTTTCAAACAGTCTCCTCCTCCACCTTTTCAAACAGTCCTCCTCCTCCACCTTTTCAAACAGTCCTCCTCCTCCACCTTTTCAAACAGTCCCCTCCTCCACCTTTTCAAACAGTCCTCCTCCACCTTTTCAAACAGTCCTCCTCCACCTTTTCAAACAGTCCCCTCCTCCACCTTTTCAAACAGTCCTCCTCCACCTTTTCAAACAGTCCCCTGTGGTCTAAATGAAACATCTGTGCTGTGCTTTGGTCAGAATATAACATGAATCAAACACCAGAGGAGGTTTGTGACCCTGTATAAACCAGCTCTCTCAGAACGCTCCGTTTTGGTGTGTGTGTCTCTTTAAATGTAATTTACAAATATTATTCAGTCAATAAAATAAATTAATGGATCTCTTCCTCTGTGATGTTGACCGCTCCAGGGATTTAAACTCTCTTGAACCCTGCAGCATATTTTTGGCTCCTTTGAAAAATGGACGGCCGCCAGAGTTTATAACTCAAACTTTACACATAAACTCACGTAAAGTCAAGCGATGCAGTGTGTGTGTGTTGTGTGTGTGTGTGTGTGTGTGTGTGTGTGTGTGTGTGTGTGTGTGTGTGTGTAGTTTACGGTGTGTATATATTCTGCACGTTATAACAATCAGGAGAGATTACGCAACAGGTCGATCCGCCCTCGTCTGTTTTTTTGTTTTTCTGAAGCTGAAGTGTTTAAACAAATACAGGAGAGACAAAAAAAAAAGAAACTGCAAGCAAACCGCAAACTGTCGTCAGAGCTCGGTCGCCGTGGTAACGGGTAATATCACGGATACAAACATTGGCAAATGGCTGTGAGCTCGACAGGTAGTACCTGTGCTGAAACAAGCAGAACCAGGTGATTATTAACTTTTTTCATGAAAAGGTTTTTTCTGATCGTGTCCGATGATTATTCCTCGTTTTTTTTTTTCCTCCTTAAGGGCCCTTGAAGGGAGATTGTGTCACAAGGACGTTTCAACATGGAATCTCACTCATCATATTAACATTTAATGTAAAAAAAAAAAAAAAGTCAAGTATAAATCTCGATACATTCACTTCGTATTCTCAGACACACAATCACACATATTTATATATATATTACATATATATATATAAATATATATATAAGTATTTACAAAAGGCAGGATGGAGGGGAGCAAAGTTAAAAAACCTCGAATAATAAAAGATGGCGACAGTGATGATGACGAGGAAGAGGAGGAAGAAGATGGCAGCAGATTTGTAGGATAAACAAAAAGTTCATGTAGAAGAGAGAGAGTCCAGGATGTGATCAAACGGAGTCCTGGATGCTTGGTTAGGAGCCTGACCCCCCACAGTTCAGATGTAATGATGCATGAGTGTAGGTGTGGATGTGTGTTTTTATTGTGCATTGATTTGAGTTCAACCAGTGTGCGTTATGAATTGACGCCTGTTCAGTGACGACAACAGACACCAAAATCACCTCTGAGCTCCTGAGGTGGCTCATCAGCTCTGCTGCTAAGTCGTCCACAAACGCCGTGTGGACTGACAGTCAGCGGGTCAACGGGGTTTTTTTTTATCAGAAAGCAGAAAATGGAAAACTGTTCTCTCCCTGAAAGTTTTCTTTTCCTTCTTTGGATCCATTTTGATTCCATCACTCAGCTGATGTTAGCGTTGAGCGTCAGATTTAAAAACAGGTGCACAGAGGCGATTCTGGTGCTGTGTCTGCTCACGTTTTCTTTAGGAGGCCGTCGTGTATAGAAACTGTTTTGTGTGTGATTGCATGTGTTTTCTGGATGTGTTATATACAGGTGTGTCTGTGGTGAGTTAGTTCTGGTGGCGTTTCATGTGCAGGGCCAGGTGATCGGAGCGCGAGAAGCAGCGGCTGCAGGCGACGCACTTGAAGGGTTTGGCCCCGGTGTGTTTCCTGTAGTGTCTGGTGAGCTCGTCCGATCGGGCGAAGCGCCAGTCACAGTTCTCCCACGTACAGCGGTACGGTTTCTCCCCTGCAACACAGAGAGAAAAGAAGAGGGCTTAGAAATACACTGAATATTTTCACAAAATAATAATAAAAATGACCGCCAGCGAATACGAGTACAGCCAGGAAACAAGTGAAGGATCAGATCCAGCACGCGACAGGCTGAAAGTGCGTTTTAGCTGTTTGTTTGGAGGTTGAGAAAAGCATTTCCAATGTGGCGACGGCCATCAATTGGCTTCAAAACTCTGACATTACTGAGACTACGTCCATTTTTTTTTTTTTTTTTACAAAGACCCTCAACTTGCTTGAGATGCAAAATTCATCCTCGTTTTCATATTTGTGCAAAATATAACTCGTTGTTTCTGCAGCTATAGGACGTTAAGAGAGGCGAGAGATCATCAACTATGTAGCAAAATGTTTCCAAGAACTGACAGGAACTGAGGTGGAAACTCTGAAAGTAGATTTCAGTTTGCGGTTAATCTTGTCTCTCTCTGCAGACAAAGTGTGTCTGCTGTGATGCTGCTTTGTTCCTATTTTGAAGATTTTTATGACTTTTATGACTTTATTTGGAGACAGGAGAGTGGATAGAGTCGGAGAGAGAGAGTGGGGAATGACAGTGGATAAAGGAGAAACAGGTTTGACTTGACCCGGGTCGCCTGCTTGGAGGACTACATCCTCTGTACATGACGCTTCATCCACTCCCCTTCCATGTGGAGTAAATCAGTATTTAGAGATGTTTAAATCAGCACTGAAGGCCAGAGAGAATGTGCTTGTGGTTTTCACGGCTCACTCCATATGTCATGAGCTTCACACAGCGGCTACATGTGACAAAGAAGCCGACTTGTTGTGCTCATTTATCAAACATAAGAAAGTGAGTGGAGTGATATTTCTAAAAACAGGAAAAGAGTGACGCAGTGGGATGATGCGGCAGAAACGTGTCCGTCTGACTTTCATGTCTTCACTTGACTCACTCAGACGATGTGTGGGTGTTTGATTCCTGTCAGTGTGTGTTTGACTGTACAGCATTTGACCTGCCTCAGGTAACACAATCAAACATAAAAACATGATTTTAATGGACAATCCTGGAGGCACTTCTTAACTTCAACTCAAGTTTCACTAAAGCACTTCATGTTTGCATTGTTCAGGTATCTGCAGGCTCAAATCAGGGATATTATGGGAGTTTCTAAATGAATAATCTCAGATCTCTGCATGCACATTCTTAAAGCTTTATAAATCACAAAACTATTTTAGTCACTCATTATACCTGCATGACTCGCTCTCCTTTATTCTCTTGTTTTTTTAAATCGTAAGGTTGTATTGAAGAGAGAGAATAGAAAATTCAAAGCCCTGAACAACAACAAGCAAAGTAAATCAAACATGACACTTATCCTGCTCCACCCAAACTTTTTTTTTTCTCCGCTCTTCTACAACGTGCTATTGCCAAACATCGAGCTAATCATCGACAAAGAGAAAAGCTCCATGAATAGGCAGGTATGCACTCGGCAGGAAAACAAGAAAAGTAATTTCTCAAAGACGAGGTGAGAACACAAGGTGTGGGAATCAGAGGTGTGCGCACAAACACAGATCAACAAGGCCAACGATGAACTCCCAGAACTTTGGTTTCATACTTTGTCAGAGCCAAAAGTTAAATATATCACATTTCTTTAAAGTTATAAAATCATCACCTGAACGTTTCTCACTCCAGGGAATAAAGGAGCAGTGACTCAAAACATCAACCTCAGAAACGTGTTGGCTCTTTTAATGTTGGCCGCTTCATGAAGTTTAACTTTCTGCTCTCCAGTCTCAACGAGTCACAAAGAAGACAAAAACATTCTGATACCGATTCTTTGAATCCAAAGAAGTGGAGTTTATATGTTTGTCTGATAGTTGGAGTGGATTCTTTATCAGCCAGTGTTGAAGGAGGGAGATTGTCTGAGTACCTTTTCGGGGTCATCAAGTGCTCGTTAGCAGCGTGGGCCTCGATAATGCTTTTATGACCGTGACTAATCAATAGCAGGAGCTATCTGCTATTAGCCATCAATCACTGAGAGACAGCCGTTAGCAGAACGAGGGGGTCCAAAGAGCAGAGAGGGGACGCAGGTGACAGGAAGAAGGAAAAAAAAAAGAAAAAGGTTTTATCTTAACGTAGAAAAGGCTTCAATTCCAAACTGCAGCTGATTGTTGGGTTCAAATAGCTTTTAAACAATATTTTGAAACGGGTGCAATTTAAGATTTGTATTCACCATGTGTTGTTTAGTCAAAAAAAAAGGTGTTCGTTATGCTACAGTACACAAATAGGGGCGCCAGACAGCCTAGTGGTTTTATCACACAGCCCTTTTAAACCCTTTTAAACCCTGTTTCGGTCCAGTTCAGCTCGGTACACATTTATTGGCGTTTCTACTAGGGCTGGACCGATATGAGATTTTTGGGGCGATTACTGCTATCGATTTGGGGAAAAAAACAAAACAGATACCGATATATCGGCTGATATCTTACCTGGATCTGTAGAGATAGATATAGAAACACACGCCCTCTGCTGGTGAAAGAGAACTGCTAGTGTAAAACAATGAAACTCAAATTAAATGTTATTTGACTGGTGAATAAATCGAGTAATATCGGTGCATATCTGCAATACAATTCGCCGATACCCAGAGTCACTGGACATGCTGATATCGGCCGAGATTATCGGCCAGCCGATTAATCGGTCGTGCTCTAGTTTCTACTGTCAATAGTTTGAATTGGCACCAAAATAACCGAACAGTACCGTCCTACTTTTTTGCTTCCCTTATGTTGGGGTGCCAAGCGTACTCATCCGACCCTAAAGGGTGGAGCTAGACACACTGTAGACCGTTGATTGGGCGAAAGAATCGTCACTTCCAGAGAAAAAGGCATTAAAAAGGACAAACACAAAACGTGTGTGGATCTCTTTATATATTGGCCACATTTAACCCGAGAAGCCCTTTTTTTATAACCCAACAAGCACCTGAATCCCACATCAGAGGCTCTGAAGTGCTCCAGTCTGCCATCAGGACAATATCCTGTTTCTGGAGTTAACCGCTCTGTGTGTGTGTGTCTGTGTGTGTGTGTGTGTTGAAGCTCTCGACTTGCAGGTGTGTTTGGTTTTGCTGTATAGCGGCTCAGTCGGGGTCAAAGCACAGCCGCCTCCCTCAGACTATTATCCCTGAGGGCTAGCAAACAAGCAGGTGAAATATGACACACACACACACACACACACACACACACACAGAACAAACACACTTGATGAGTATATACTGCTAAACAAGCTGCTAAAGGGTCAGACCAACACAACCATCGATCTACATACCATGCTTTCACTGTCCTCCAGTCTTAAGAAGAGCAGGGGGATTTTATTGGGTTTTTGTTGGTAAAAAAAACAGTTTCCAACATAAACTGAATGTTTAGAATTGTGACTGAAAGAGATAAAATAGACGCTTGAATGTGTAGTGTTCAATAATATCACCATGCAAAGCTTTTCAGAAGGCTGCAATCCATACATCCATCATCCATTATCATTCCTCCATCCATCTATCCATCATCCATCCAAAAATTAATATACACACATCTACTACAATATATCAGTATAAGCTCCAAATTGAGGCACTATTGGCCAAGCGGTTAGGGCGTCTGCCCCATGTACAATGCCTTTTGTCCTAGATGGGTCTATCTCTGTCGACTTCTGTTTGCAGTAGAGTTACGAACCAAATGCAAAAGTGTCATAAATTAATCCAAATCCTCAATAACAACCTTAGTTTTTGAAGTTTCCAATTTCATATTTGGAAATTCTTCGGCTTCTCAGCTTTGCATTTATTTAAAAAAAAAAAAGCTTTATTCTCACATTATTTAGGGAAGATAGTCTATACTTACTGAAAGTTTAAAAACCAACACACTCGTTGATGTGTGTCCATTAAATCTAAAGAATCCTCCTCTCTCCTCTCTCAAAGCGTTTACAGACTTTTGTTCAGCAGCTGTTTGATCAGCTGGCCGATTAGAAACAGACGATCTATTATCAGTGAGTCTCAAATACACAGAAACATTCAGTAATGAGTGCACGTATAAATACACACACACACACACACACACACACACACACACACACACACACACACACACACACACACACACACACACACACACAAAGCACACACTTGTGACGGTACAGGCAGTTTAGCAGAGAGAGCATCATCAATCACTCGGAGACAAAAAGCTTTTGTTGCATGCTGACATCGGGAACACAGATATATTTACTCTCTATAGGAGGCTTTAGGAGCCTCTGAAGACCGGTTCAGACCGCAGGAGTTTGATATTCTTCTCCATAATCTCAAACACTAAAGATATAAAAATCCTGGCACATCACTGGTACAGGATTTTACTAAGATCATCGTGCTTGACCGAGGAACGCACCACCTCAGGTGACCTCACAGAAACAACAGAGCCGGTATTTAGATTATAATACTTTGTGCAGAGAGGACAAAAACAGCTCGGGTGAAGAAATGCAGACGTGGACAACATGGATTGTCTGTTCTTCAGATTCCAACATAACGAAGATAAACGCTGGTTGCTATGGTTTGTTTTCATCAAGTGTGTGATGGAGTAGCAGAGAGAATCAATCCAATTATTCCCCACCAGCCTCAATGTTTTCTTTTGTTTTTGTTTTGATTGAGGGCCCCCTGGTGGTGGAGGTTACACACTGTACATACTGTACATCTGTGTTCTTTAAAGGCTCTCTGTTTTGTTTTGTTTTTCTTAAAAACTGCAAGCTGAGCTAACTAAGTTACTAACATGAATTCAGCGTGTTTCTTTATTGGCATCAAGATGTCAGATGACTTCAAAGATCCAGTTTTAAATGAGCATGATCCAAAAAAAGGTTCTTGACGTATCTTGTGAGGAAAAAAGTCTGCAGAAGTTGTTATAAGTCCATTACCCACAGACCTAAATGAGAATATTTCTGAGGACAATGACACGCTTTTTACAACCTAACAGTGGCTTTTTATTTCTGTCAGTCACTCCATTCATGCTCTCAGTGACTCTACATCGTGTACTGTGATACATGGGGAGTATCAGAACAACATTTTAAAAGCCCTGTGTCTGATTCGACTGATTTAAAGAGCAAACAGCTCCAGGCTCTTTCAGGATGCCCATAAACTCAGTCAGTTTTATCAGCTCAGTGAGTGTTTGTGAAGAGGGCTGGAAGGATTCCCTAATCAGGCTGATAGTACTCTACTCTTTACACACACATTTACGAACTCAATTACGAGGTTGCACATTGACTTTAATGGAGTTCAAACGGCCGCTGAGGCCATGGTCAAGGCCGTCGCTGAGCAGCAGGGGGGAGGAGCTGGTTGTTTTGAAAGCAAAGAAATTAACAAAGGAGGATCAATGGACTACAGTAACCTGTAGCAGCAGCAGCCCTCAGGTGATTGATTGTTTCCTCTGATAACATTCATGTCGAAGTCGACATAAAGATCCAAACATGTTGTGAATGGGGACTGAACAAGTATTCAGGTAGAGGTAACGTATTAACAGAAAGAAGATGAAGTTATAAGCTATAGCTTTCACCATCAGTTAGTTATTTTGAAAAGGTTTAAGGACCGAAATCAGAGAGAGAGAGAGAGAGAGAGAGAGAGAGAGAGAGAGAGAGAGAACTGTGCACTATAATAAAGTTAAAAAAATATCTGACATCTACACTTCAGCACAGTATGTACAGAAGTATTGACATACATGTACTCGATTACATTCCAGTGCTGCATGTTAATCGACTTGCGACGGACGATCCTGTCGAGCCTGTTCAGATCCTGTTGTGGATAAGAACAGTTTCACCACAGCATGATCCAAATTTAACCCATTTCGGTGGAATATGAATTTAGCCTCGAGCTAATAAGTTTAATGACCTACATCTCATGCAGGCTGTGCATAGCCACTCCCAGCATGCATTGTGTGGGACGCAGTAAACACACTGAAGAGATCATAGCACTGACAGATAGAAACATTCACATCAGTTAGGACTTCTCATCTGACCCCCAGAGCAGGGTTTATGAACGTATGAACTCAACACAAAAGTGTTTGTTTTAAAGGGAGAATTTAAGCTAATAAGCTAACGTGTCCTCTCATCCAAAACAAGATGAGTAGATTTAAGCCTTTGAGACCGGATTCCCTTTGCAGAAAAGATGAAACAGATACTTAATGAAACATTCATAGCAGTCTTTTCTGACTTCCTGATACTGTAACCACAGGAGAAACGACATATCTCACTGCCAGTGAACGGAAACATTAGACTGGTGGTCTCAGCAGACACAATGACTGTGTCGATGCAACATGTAGATTTATTTTATTATGATGTCATCTTTAAAATGTATAGAAATGTTTCCTCTGGCTGTTCAGCAATCCTCTACATGTGCAGACACAAACAGGCACGATGAGTCAGCTAATCGTTTATCAGAAAGTTGAATGTATCCAATCCAAGACTAAAATGAAAAACTTAAATTTTTAACTGCTGGTTTAACAAAACAAGCATTTTCAATCCTCAGGTGGACCTTCAGGTGTTGTGATGGGTATTGTTTTTCCTTTTTCTGAAACTTGAAAACTTACTTACCCTAGAAGTAAAAAAATTAAGCCTTAATAATCTTAAAAACCTTCTACAAGTCAGAGAATTAAAAGTTTAAAAAACTAAAAAGGAAACCAGAGTTGGGAATCTTAAATTTAGAAGTGCACAGGTGTACTGAATTGCGGGATACATGCAGCAGATTTGTCTCGAAGGAAGCGTATAAATAGAAAATAAAAAGGGGACCTAGGACAGAGCCTTGAGGCACTCCAAAGAATAATGATGGTGTTGAATAATCATGATCTCTCTAAAAGATATAACACAAACTCACTGGGAGTTAGAGTGATGGGAGATCAATTTGTATCTAGTTCACAAACTATGGACAGCACTTGAAATAAAAAATACTGACAACAATCAGATCCGACATCTTTGGAATATTCACACTTTGGTAACGGATTCCTGCATTACTATCCTCGAACATGTCCTGCAGTTTAGGAAGGTAAAAATTTCTAACTTATGAGTCATCATCAATTGAAAGCTAAACAAGACCCGGCAAGCCCGTTTAAGCACAAACTCAAGTCTGTTTGTGAGATTCAGAGAGTAACCAGAATGAGTAAACATTTAACACAGCACGCTGTAAGAGCTGCTCTGATTCATACAGAGGAGGGAAGTGTATTGGGTAATTCAGGGTCTTTTAAGCTTGTGAAACAGTTGCAAATTTACTAACGATTGCTCTTATCCCGGGGAGGGATGAGGACAAAGAGAGGAGGTTGAGGGAATGCTCATAGAATAGGAAAGAAAATACACACTCCTACACTGTGCTACGCTACGATGCAATATAATACCATATGATCCGCTACAGTATACAATACGATAAGAAATTATGCAATAGGGCGCTGGTAGCCTATGGGTAGTGCATGTGTCACCATGTACAGAGGCTGCAGTCCTCAAAGAAGGCGGCCAGGGTTCTCAAAGAGTTTACTGCAGTGTCAACATATATTCATCTATTCTTTAAAGAGAGTCTTTTTCCTACAAAATAAGAAAGAGACAAAATTGGTGCCATGAAGGCATCCCATTGGGGCCTCCATATATGTGTGGTGGTGACTGTTTCTGCAGAGACCTTGTCTTCTGACTGGATTTTGATGTTTTGGTTGACTCAGGACGTTTCTGGGCAGGAAGCTGGTGTGTTTCTTCCAGCCAATGACAGCGCAGCAGGTGGGTTTCGGTGTGGATATGATGGACGTGGACGTAGCAGCAAAGAAGAGAGATTCAAATCACATTGAGGTGAAACACCAAGCGGATAAAGCTCGTTTTAAAACGAGGATGAACCTTGTGTTGGCTTTCACCTGCGGACGTGGAGTTGGTCTACTTCCTGTTGGACAGGAAGGTGACAAACACCGGAGGTTAGCTTGTGTTAGCGTCTATTAGCGTGCGTTAGCTAGCAGTGTAGGTACAAGCAGTAAACGTACACACTACATCCTGCAGTGAGTGTAAGCTTCTCCTTTAAGTACAGATTTATCATTTTCTCTTGTTTACTGTTCTCACTGTATATTATATAGTCTATTTGTCTTTTGTGTCTCTGTATCCTGCTGTTTAACAACCAAACTTCCCCGTCTGGGATCTATAAAGTTTTATCTATTTATGATCTGTTTCTGTTTGCACGTTTTATTCAAGTGCTCGCTCTCGTTCTCTCCGGCACTATTTTCACACCAGAGGAGCTCAACCTCTTTATCGCACGAGTAAATCTGCAGGTCTGAGGCTGCTGGGAATCTGCAGGTTTCATCTTACAGAAGGGAAACGCATCGAAACCAGCCTTCCCCCATTCTTAACCCCCCCCCCCCCCCACCATCCTCTGAAAAGCAGGAGTAACTGGTTTGGCCTTGGTTTTAACAGCAAGTCTTCCCTCTTTTTTTTTCATCTTTCCTCCTTCCTCCCCTCCTCCCTCCCTTTCTTTGTTCAGGTCTCTCTCTGGGGAAGCTCGGCGGACAGGTATGAGCACGTTAAGACAAGAGGAGAAAAAAACAAAAACCCTGAGGAAATCACTTCTGTGTTGTCTTTACTTTTTATTGTGTTCTTCATCTCTGTTTTAGTTAGTGGGTGTATCGAAACTGGCAACGAGGCAAAATATGTAAAATACAAATAAATAAGAGGATGCCAATCACACTTTGCAATGTTTGATTTGGCTGGATGTTTGGTGGTTTGAATCCTAGGATAAGTTATGATGTGACCCTTTTTTGCAAGGGTTGAACATGCATTCGTTCTAAATTACCAAACAGGATTTAAAATCTGAAAAACCACAGAAGAAGAACTGTGAAGCTGAAAAATGTGGGGCCAAAGTGGAACAATAATCATATTTTGATGATTTTCGTGTTTGTTGTTTCGAAGCCTAACATTTTTAAAAAAAGTGATATAAATCTGTTCTTTATGTAAGTACGTTGAGTCTGGCTGTGAATGGATCTGTAATCAGGAAACCCAGTCCCTCAGAAACCCGAGTCGATTAATGCTCCCAGTACAGAATCACTTTAAAACACTAAACTTTACACTGTAAGGACAAGGGAAGTGTATTTTGATTCCCTATAATAAAAGCTTTATTAAGATTTTAGAGGAAGCTTTTTCTTGTGCTAGTGCTATGCATTCAGAAGAACCAATCAGAAAGCAAGAGAGCATTAAATGAAAGTAGTTCCAGTCATCAAGCTGCAGAGACAGAGAGCTGTTAACTGACCTGTGTGCGTCCTTTGGTGCGCCTTGAGATGAGAGCTCTTTGTGTAAACTTTGGTGCAGCCTGAAAAGAAATCAGAGAGAGAGAGAGAGAGAGAGAGAGAGAGAGAGAGAGAGAGAGAGAGAGAGAGAGAGAGAGAGAGAGAGAGATCATGAGCTCGACTGACAGCAGAAATGTCTTCACCTATAAAGCTGTTTATCCAAGGAGAGAGAGCGGGCTGTTGCTCGGATTCTTTTTCACCTGTGACCCAGAGAGGGTGACATCCCAGATACAAATATGGACGTCTCTTTAATCAAACTTCAATCTTTGAGCAGCACAGCTGTGATAATTTTGAGTGGTTAACTTCCTGTTTTAAATAACCACAAAATATCTCCAGTTGTAGAAGACATGAATCCACCTTGAAATCCCAAAATCATTCTTTTATAAAAAACGTGAAAATCTGCTGATGGGATGAGATCACGTCACGGCTGTGGAGCAGAACTGGATGAATAGTCAGTCCATGACTTTATGAGCAGTGAAGGCTGGAGCAGTCATCTTCAAGAAGGGCACATTTTTCACAAGTGGACCAGGATGAAGTAGTGTGTAGTAATGTGTTAGCATGATGCTAACACATTATGGAAATTACCATTAACAGGCTAACAGACGTAGCATTGCAACAGAAGAAACAACCTGTTTTCTTAACAATGTTCAGTGAAATAAATATTTTCTAAAGTTCAGAGAAGCAGAGTTAGCGTTTAAAGTCTTTATTTGTGATTTTTAACCCTTAAATGTATAAATCAAGTCTGTCCTCTGAAAATAACTCTGTGAGTCATGACTGTCTACAATGGGTGTAACACCCGAGTCCCACTGTCTGTGATGTTTTCAGAGTTTTCAGAGTCCTATCTTCACTTTGTTTACATCGCCAGGACGGTCGGCTGACTCCTCCCCTCGTGTATAAAAGTTGTTTAATTGAGGGACTAGAGAAAAGAAGAATAACATACTGTACTCACTGCTTAACTGTGTTTCTAGATCACGCTCATTTCAGGTCAATTTACATGCAGTGTGAAGATACCAGCATAATAAAGATCGCTAGCATTAGCATGCTAACACAACAATGCAGCGAGAGTTGTTTTGGTTTCATGCTGGAGCTCAAGGGCGACATCTGCTGTATCAAAACATCACATATAAAGACTTTAAGCATCTCTGCAGTCTGTAGCGCTACATTTGTGTCGCTGGTCAAAAGTTGGCGGCCTGTGGCCAACCCCAATGATCAGCAAATCAAGGAGGTGTGCCATGACACCTGTCACTTATTGACACTACGGGGGGGATGGAAGAGGAAGCTACAGGGCTGTAAAACATAAAACCTACTTCCGGCTTAGTTAGATCTTTTTTTCACCTTGGAAGTCACAGAAGTGGATCCTCCTCTTCTCCAGCTCCGGGTTGTTCCGTCGGTTGTATTTGGGTCCCGTGAGCACGCCCTGGCCGTGCGTCATCAGCATGGCGTGATGGGACAACCCCGTCACCTTCATTCCCCCCAGGCGCTGCTGATAAGGAGGCGGAGCTTGTGTCACTAAGCTCAGCAAATCCGCCTGATCGTCTGGGCTCCCCGGCTGAGAGTTCGGGGGCGAAGGCGGGAGACTGTGGGGGGCCGTCGTGTGGCTCGGGGAGTGCTGGTAGTAACCGTGGTGCTGCTGCAGCTGGTGCTCTGCCATCAGGTAATTGCCGTTGGCCGTTGGCAATGAAACGCCGCCAATGTTCATGATGGTCCTGCCGCCTGCGGAGACGTGCGCCGACGGGCTGGTGTGGGACAAAGTCATAGTGAGGTCGGCGCAGCTGGTGATGGGCATGTGGTAGACCTGTGGCTGTGGGGGGTGGGGTCCGATGTGAAGCTCTGTGCCCAGGTTTTGCTGCTGCTGCTGCTGCTGATGCTGAGACCCTGCAGGCCCGCTCGCCGCTCCTCCAGCGCTCATCTCCGGTTTGATGAAGACGCTGTTGACAACGGGCGGGACGCTGAACACCGAGGTGAAGTCCGGCAGCGACTGGGTTGTGGAGGTCGGGATGGAGCAGGGCACCTCCAGCCCGGGCTCTGTTTTGATCTGATGCGACGCCAGGGTCTTGGCGTTGGAGCGGTAGAGGCCCGTGCGGAGGTGGGTGGTGCTGGGGAGGATGACGTTGATGTTGAGGCTGTACGGCGTGGCGGGTTTGTCCTCGGAGAAGTACTCGTCCACCACCGAGGCGCTCTCTCGTCTGTACTTCTTGTCCGTGGGGTCGGGTGGGAGAGTCAGGAGAGGAGCGCCGGTGTGGGGGAAGTATTTGTCCAGCTCCAGCTGAGTCTGAAAGAAACAACGGAGAGAGAGAGAGAGAGAGCAGGGATAAAGATGGCTTCCAGATTTGTTATCAAACAGGACTAACTTAACGCTGCACGTTATTTCTAACCGCCTGCTTTTTTATTTATTTATTTGTTTTTATTCTATATATTTACATTTTTATATTCCAGGCATGGCACAGTACATTTCATTGTACTCTTGTGCAATGACAATAAAGTCTATTCTATTCTATTTTGAACCCACAAACACTGCAAAAACTCAAATCCTACTAAGCCCAAAAATATCTGATTAAGCTTATTAGAAGCCTCATTCACCCAAAAACTCCAGGTAAACATCTCATTTCAGGTTTTACAGGTGAAAAATTAAGATTTACTCACTTGGAATGCGTTAAAGTAGAAATAATACAACTTATTCAGGCAGCATTTTCACTTATAATATCTCAAAATGAGACGTTATCTGGACTTGTCTGGTCAATGTGGCTTTCATTAAGAGCATTACGATATTTTTGACCAGATATGAGACAGATTCAGTCGGTAGGGCTTTAGTTTTTGCAGTGAAGTCCCTCTCTGTCTGGAGGATTCAGAGCGTTTTAATCTACTTTATGGTTCTTTGTGTATAGAAGTCATTCTCTTCCTCCTCTTGGGAGAAATTCTGTCCTCTTTTAAGTTAAAAATTTTTCTGTAAAAACATGTAAAAGTCAACCTAACAATCAAACGAAGGTAAAAAGGTTGAAAAGCTGTGGAGACATTTTCAGCAGCAGAAGCAGCTACGAGCTCATTGTGAGATGAATGTGCTGCAGACTGAGAAAAGGTGGCTGTGACATTGCACAGAACCGCTCGACCCAAAAGTTAAATCCACCAAGTAGAGACAAATACATAAAGAGAGAAAATATGAATAAAATGATAAAAGTTCTTAGAGAAGCTGATACCAGGACTCCCTCCTCCACCATCATCCTCCCCTCCTTCATATCTCACATTCCTGTTTTGAAGTGGAGCTCAGTGCCCGGACAAACAGCCAGGACCAGAAGAGGGTCAGATGAATGTTTTACTGGCTCATAACCACTCGAGCGAAAGGCTGGCTGTGCTAACAACGGCTAACGCTAGCCAATCTTGTCAAACCCATTTGAGATTGTTTACCCGTGTGATCCTGACTCTTTCAGACGTGTTTAATAAATGTTTCTGAGTGTTTGCCCAGACTTTAGACTAGAGGACTCGTCTGAGTTTAATGATCAGAAATTAGACAAGCCACAGGAAGTGGAAAAGCACAAAACAACGCAGCACACATCAAGTAAAGAGGATGCAAAGAACAAAACTTTGACTCAAAACCTGATTCAGACACAGCTGTATGTCACACACAGGATCATAGAAACAATGTTATAATCTTCCGTATTCCTTCCTGACACATTTCGATGGCTATCATTGGTTTCCACTTTCAAAGCTTCCCGGCTGGTTATGAACTTCTGAAATAATCAGATGTGATCACAGAGATGATTTATTTGACATAAAGACAGATGCACCACTCTGTGTTTGTTTCCTGAGGAAACCATCATTGACTGAGCGCTTATGATGCAGATACACACACGAAGGGAAAATAAAGACCAGAAAACAAACAAGAAACTTTTGGTTTTACTTACTTCAAGAGAAAAAATAAAAGTTAACTTAGGTTGCAGAAACACTTTCACCTCTTAAAACATGTTAGAGCAACTTTCTGCAGGTGATGAAAACGTACTGATCGTTTTGTTTTAAAAGATGGAGTCACACGCAAACTCATTGCATCAAAATAATCCAACAGTTTAAATGACAATCTGATGACAGTTTGTCGTTGTTGTTGTTTGCACATGTTGCTAGAGACATGAGACCTGAAGGTGTGGAAATGTGTTTTTTAAGAAACAGGACTGGACAAGTGGAGGCGAGCACAAGAAAATAAAGTGCAGGTTGTTTAAGTGAACGGCATTATCTTCTCCTAATCCTGATGAACTGCTCTGTGTGTGTGTGTCATTCAGAGTCGTTGCAGCAGACAGATGCTCCTTTAGAGGTGCACAAGCCGTTACCTAAAGAATCTCTGCTGAAGTGATCACTGTCAGGTAAAAATAGACCTGCCAGACAAATGTGATCCGTCAGTCACAATGCAAACAACACAAGCATGAAAGAGAGGACGACAAGCAGGGAGGAGGGACTGGAACGAGTCCAAACAAAAGAGAACACTCCATACAGTCAGATGAACTAAATAATACAAAAGGAAGTGATATAAGTTTGGAATCTGCAGTCTGATGTGACTGATGATCTGTCTGACAGATGTTTACTGGGAATGTAAATCAGCACATTTATGATGGAGAACGGTTTAACTTTGTTACCCGGATTAGACAGAACTGAATTTAGATTCCCCATTAACTGACTAAGAAAACAGATTAGTCTAAAGGTTAGAAAACACTCAGAAAACATTCAAAATTGAGCACAACGCATTCATAAAGTCTGCTGGTAAACGATGTAAGATAGTTAGCTGAATGTGGCTAACAACTAACATTAGCAGTGCTAACAGCGCTAGCTTGTGGTTTAACATCCACATGTCTGAGCTGAATGCTGAGGACAACAAGCCGGTTTAACCCCGACACAGCCTACATGCTACTTTGTCTCTGTTCACTACATTTAAATACAGCTGAATCACGCTGCTCCTACGAGATGCTATCACTGTGCCTGTTTACATCCGGGTGGTAGCGCGGGACAAGCAGGTCCATCAAACCACAGATACAGCCCGCCGTCTATGGCTAAGCCACGACTAGTGGTGAGTGGCTGCGGTGCAGTTTGAACAAAATGTTTGAGGAGCATTGAGGGCCGAAAAATAGAAATATTAATAATACATTTAAATGACTTTGACCCGACAAGCGAGGGTGAAGAAGTTTAAACGTTTAGTCACCTACACACAAACGTCCATACTCGATTTGATTATTACATTTAAGTTATTTGACCAAATCAGCATCAGTAAAAATGTGGTCAGTGACTGAAAAACACAAAAAGCGTTCTCCTTTTTCTGCTCCTTAAAATATGCAGAACTTGTAGAACATTTTTGCTATGATAAGTTAGTGAGTGGAAACATTTTAAAGCCTTTTAAAAGTCTGAATGTCCTCTGACTTCTGACGATCAGATGTACTTGTGCTGGATTTGGTCTGCTCCCCTTGTGCTTAGCTAAATGTTGTTGTTGTCTTTTTAATCTTTAACTAATGCGTTGTCTCTGCCAGGCGTCCTCAGAAAAGAGTCTCAAACCTCGGGGCCTTCTGGGTTTAAAACAGATTTAATAGCTGTGTGAATTGCGCCCCCTCAGAGGGATCCTGGTGAGCACTGAAGTCCCGGCCTCAATCCACTGACTTCGAGACAAATGACCTAACGAGGTGCTGATGGTGCTCGAGGTCGTGTCCAGAGGGCACAAAGCAGCCGAGAGAGAGTCTGTGTCAACACGTTCATTCTGCAGCACTGATTCCAGCGCCAGCGCCATCAACACAAACCCTCTCTCCTCCTGTTAATAATCTGACGATGGATATTCATACACAGAGAGCGAGGAGGCTCTTCAGCCTGGGGGTCAATTCTATTTGTGCACTTTAAGAAGTTTAAATAATGTCAAAAACATCTTTTGTAAGCTTCTCTTCAAATTCAGGATTCTTTTTTATGCATCACAAATCATGCTGTTATCTCAAATTCATCATTGTAGATTCTCTCATATGCTACACGTCTAGTGTTCATAGGATCGACTGCATTTATCCATGTGTTGATCGTCTGTGTGTGTTTCCTCCATAGCGCCTGCCGGGACGATAGACGGCCATCGTTTGCTGCAGGTGAACTCAAACCTTCCTTGTCGTCGGTGCAATCTGAGCACTCGGTGAAATTAAAGTCTGGGGCTATTTACTGCAGGAAAAAAGAAAAAAGACAACAAAAAACAGCCTCTCTGTTTTCTTCTCACTGAGAGCTCCTGTGTGCCTTTCAGGACGGGGACACAAGCGGGGCCTGTGCTGCCTGCCGGGACGCTGGCAGAGGTTACACGCTGTGCTCGCCCTTGGCCTGTCACCCTGAGCTCTCTGACTCACTCCCCAACTTCCCCGACTTATGACTGTGTTGTACATGCGAGGAAGAAATGTTGCAGAGAAAGGTCAGCAGAGTACAACGGAGGGTGCTGCTGCAGTTTCTTTAACAGACAAGATGCATGTTAAGTTTAAATCAGTTTGAATTTCACCAACAATCCTCCTGTGAGTGATCCTCTAACTCCACCACACGTCGTTATTCATAGATTTGAAAGTCACTAACTTTGCACACATGCTCAGCAAAATTTCACAGGCAAAAAACTTTGGAAAAGAAGAATAATCTTCCTCCCTTCACAAAGAGAAAACTACAGCATGACTCTCATAGTAAACACAAACATCAGTCATATTTAACGTCCCCATGAAACAGAACTTCCAGAGTAACTGATGTGTCGTTAAAGGCTTTATATGTGATTTTTTGATCCAGCAGATGTCGCCCTTGAGCTCCAGCATGAAACCAAAACAACTGGCGCTGCATTGTTGTGTTAGCATGCTAATGCTAGCGATCTTTATTATGCTGGTATCTTCACACTGCATGTAAATTGACCTGAAATGAGCGTGATCTAGAAACACAGTTAAGCAGTGAGTACAGTATGTTATTCTTCTTTTCTCTAGTCCCTCAATTAAACAACTTTTATACACGAGGGGAGGAGTCAGCCGGCCGTCCTGGCGATGTAAACAAAGTGAAGATAGGACTCTGAAAACTCTGAAAACATCACAGACAGTGGGACTCGGGTGTGCTCGGAGTGGTCGCACAAAAAAGGCAGGGCGCTGCACTTTTTCTCCAGGCGGCCGCTTGCTGCTGTGGACGCTTTCTACTCGTTGGAAACAACTTAAGAAAAGACGCTGGCGCCGTGCAGGGCGTCCTGGAAGCAAACTGTCAGACGGACACTCTCCGTGTGATGAGAGAATATCTCAGTGTGGAGACTCAGTCAGTTAATAATTGGAGAACATGTATAACTGCTCGGCTATGAATCCTGCAGCCCGATAACAAACGGCCTCTTATCAGCTCAGTTCTGCTTTATGGGCAGAGTGGGAGTTTCCACTCTGTCAACATGGCATCCATCCTCAAAGGACCTTCATGTGTTATAGTGCCACATTTACTTCTAAGGAAGAAGTGCACTTTACACGGCTATACAGTCATCCCCCATCCACACACACACACACACACACACACTATGAGGAATCCTTACATGGAGCAGCAGAATGAACTTCTCATCTGCTTTTGCTGACACAGATTTCTGATGCATGCAGGTGATACGATTGTGAAACGCCTGCACTTTGTCACCACACAACAACATCTTCAAGAAAACACAAAACAGACTTCCCCCCCTTTCTAGCCTTTCCATGCTCGTCCCTTGCTCGTGCCATCACCTGCACAGGGACAACAGATGCAAATTAGCTAGCTAGCTAAATCTGGTACAAAGCATCTCTTCTCTTCTGAGAATAATGTTTCTTTTGTACACTGTCCCTGATTCAAAACTAAACTAAACAAAAACACAACTTTTTTTTGTTATGATCCCAAAGAAAATGATCCTGTGAGAACCAATGAATGACAAGATTCCATCATTTAGCTCCGCCTCTTGACCATGTGCGATGCAGACTACTTCTCCTGACAGCTAATCGCAAAACAAATGTCTTCTTTTTATGACTCTGAGGAATGCAGATGAGCGGTGGCCATTCCCCTTTGCATCTCCATAAAACAAACCTGATAGTGTCAGGGTTGGGGGGTGGGGAGGGGGCTCCTGATTTGTGCTGCAAATCAACAGAGCAGAAATCATGACGGGGTCATCGGAGCAAAAAAAACAGAACCTTTGAGACGGTGGCGCTGCTTTATGGCGAGATAAGGAGGCGTGTTTTGGCTTCACCACACAGAGAAGAATGAAGAGTTTACTGCCCGCTGGACAAAATCCACTCTGTGGATTAATCTGTGTGTCGTCTGCATATTGTTATCATGTGAAATAATGACTAAACCGTTTTAAACTGAATGACCATATTTCCCTGATTACACAACAGGCGATCAACAACGCTTTTATTATTGAATCTGTAACTGCATGGCTTCGTCCTGCTGCTTCATGAACCTAACGTTACATCAGCGGAGGATCTGTTCTGCCCCGCAGAGAACTTCAATCCATCCATCCCGTTTCCTCGTCTTATCGAGGTTGGGCTGCGGTGGCAGTAGGCCCAGAATTCCCTCTCCACAGAAACATTTTCCAGATCCTCCTGGGAGGCTAGACTGGATATATAATCCCTCCAGAAAACTCTGGGTATACACCATGTTTGCATTAAATGTTTCTATTGTGTTGCAAGTAAACGTTCTTTTTAGAAAGGGATGCAACGATTCATCATCGGTTATCGGTCGTTATCGGCCTCGTTGACAGACAACAGCACATCCGCAAATAGTGCGGCCTGAACCGATGTCAGCAGCTGATGTTCATTTGTTGTGCCCAATCAGTTTAGTGCTGACATCAAGTAGGCAGAGGAAGTCACCTGTTTGACAAACTCTGACTTGTTGAGAGAAAATGTTGGCGTTGTGAGAGTCTGAAACAAACTTGGGAATCGACATTCAGATAAATTGTTTTTGTTTTTCAAACATTGGTGTCAGGTTTGGTTGAAACTTTCACACTAACTGCATCTCTAATTCTAGAGCACTTTTAGGCTTTTTCATGTTTATTATTTTGGACGAAAGAGGAAAGGCTGGGATGAAATTTCAGCTCAATGACAGACAGAGACTCATCCTCTATGGCCCTCATTAACCTGTGATGTTTGTTTAGTGCTGTCCCCTCACAGTGAGGAGGTTCCTGGTTTGAATCTCCGTCCTTCAGGAGTCTCTCTGTGAGGAGGTTCCTGGTTTGAATCTCCGTCCTTCAGGAGTCTCTCTGTGAGGAGGTTCCTGGTTTGAATCCCCGTCCTTCAGGAGTCTCTCTGTGTGGAGGTTCCTGGTTTGAATCCCCGTCCTTCAGGAGTCTCTCTGTGAGGAGGTTCCTGGTTTGAATCCCCGTCCTTCAGGAGTCTCTCTGTGTGGAGGTTCCTGGTTTGAATCCCCGTCCTTCAGGAGTCTCTCTGTGAGGAGGTTCCTGGTTTGAATCCCCGTCCTTCAGGAGTCTCTCTGTGAGGAGGTTCCTGGTTTGAATCCCCGTCCTTCAGGAGTCTCTCTGTGAGGAGGTTCCTGGTTTGAATCCCCGTCTGACGGGAGTCTCTCTGTGAGGAGGTTCCTGGTTTGAATCCCCGTCCTTCAGGAGCCTCTCTGTGAGGAGGTTCCTGGTTTGAATCCCCGTCCTTCAGGAGTCTCTCTGTGAGGAGGTTCCTGGTTTGAATCCTCGTCCTTCAGGAGTCTCTCTGTGAGGAGGTTCCTGGTTTGAATCCCCGTCCTTCAGGAGTCTCTCTGTGAGGAGGTTCCTGGTTTGAATCCCCGTCTGACGGGAGTCTCTCTGTGTGGAGGTTCCTGGTTTGAATCCCCGTCCTTCAGGAGTCTCTCTGTGAGGAGGTTCCTGGTTTGAATCCCCGTCTGACGGGAGTCTCTCTGTGTGGAGGTTCCTGGTTTGAATCTCCGTCCTTCAGGAGTCTCTCTGTGAGGAGGTTCCTGGTTTGAATCCCCGTCCTTCAGGAGTCTCTCTGTGTGGAGGTTCCTGGTTTGAATCCCCGTCCTTCAGGAGTCTCTCTGTGAGGAGGTTCCTGGTTTGAATCCCCGTCCTTCAGGAGTCTCTCTGTGAGGAGGTTCCTGGTTTGAATCCCCGTCCTTCAGGAGTCTCTCTGTGTGGAGTCTGCATGTTCTCCTCGTTCATGTGTGGGTTCTCTCCTGGTTCTCCGTCTTCCTCCCACAGTCCAAAGACATGCTTGTTAGCTTAACTGCTGACTCTCTGAATGTGAGTGCGGCTGGTTGTCTGTCTCTAAATGTCAGCTCTGTGATTGGCTGGTGAACAATCCAGGGTGTAACCCCGCCTCTCAACCAATGACAGCTGGGATCTGAACGAGACAAGCGGTATAGATAATGGATGGATATATATCTTAATAATCAATAAATACAAATTTCAGGTGACCCCTTTTTGAATTCCATGGGACCCCTGATGGGGCCGGGACCCCAAGGTTGGGAAACACTGTGCTTCCATAAATCATGTCTGGAAAGAGTGGGTTACAGCTGAACGGTAACATCCTCACATTCAGAATAACAATCACCTCTGTCTCGTGCTGTCCTATTTCTGCCTCTTGTTTCCTGACACTCTTTGTTCCAGATCGTCCACAACACAGAAACGCTCCGTCTCAAGTTCAGCTCGCAGTAACTGGGTGGGGCGGAGGCGGGGACGGAGGGGGATGGAGTTTTCTGGGTGTCCGGGGGCAGATTTGCAAAACTGCTATCAGAGCTCTCCGCTCACCACAAAATGATCTCACCTTTTTAAGTTTTTTTCTCTGTTTTTCCAGACAGGTGAGACGTAAACAGAGAGAGAGTCACTAAGGAGATTCAGCACACTATGAGTTCACAGGTATTAAGAAACGGTCGACTGTCTGCGGGCAGCAAGTTTAGTCTGGTACAGAGGCATGATGGGAAATAATGACATCTGAAGACCAAACAAACCCAAATCTCATGAGTCAAACATAAATCTCTAAGTTTTTGGTGTTTTTTATAGAGAACTGAGACTATGCAGGACCATCAGGTTGGTTTAAAGGTTTAGGTTTTACATTTATATCTAAATAACTCCTAAAAAGTTTGTTACTAAACACTGCTGCTTAAAATAAGGGCCAGACCGATATGAGATATTTGGGGCCAATGCCAATATTGATGTGAGGAAGAGAAAAATCTGATTCTTTTATATCTGCTGATATCTTTCTTATATGCTATCTTCAGTCTGTAGCGATAGACAGACAAGTGATCGGGCACGACTACCACCCTGACACCCAGCCTCCACCTTCGGACTGTGTCGTGCCCACAACCACCGCCGTCCTCATCCATACACTGCCTGCACCGATCTCCACCTTAGCTGCAACAACATCCGAACTGACCACAGAATCACAGTGTGACGACCAATCAAGCACCATTACAACACCGAAGGAGGAAGATTCAAAGCAGTACATTAACTTTTACAGCAAACACCATTTCCAACATGAAATCAAGATAAGTTCAAAAGCATGTCAAGAGGACATATCACCCCCTCCTCCACCTTTTCAAACAGTCCCCCTCCTCCACCTTTTCAAACAGTCCTCCTCCACCTTTTCAAACAGTCCTCCTCCACCTTTTCAAACAGTCCCCCTCCTCCACCTTTTCAAATAGTCCTCCTCCACCTTTTCAAACAGTCCCCTCCTCCACCTTTTCAAACAGTCCTCCTCCACCTTTTCAAACAGTCCTCCTCCTCCACCTTTTCAAACAGTCCCCTCCTCCACCTTTTCAAACAGTCCTCCTCCACCTTTTCAAACAGTCCTCCTCCTCCACCTTTTCAAACAGTCCCCTCCTCCACCTTTTCAAACAGTCCTCCTCCACCTTTTCAAACAGTCCTCCTCCTCCACCTTTTCAAACAGTCCCCTCCTCCACCTTTTCAAACAGTCCTCCTCCACCTTTTCAAACAGTCCTCCTCCACCTTTTCAAACAGTCCCCTGTGGTCTAAATGAAACATCTGTGCTGTGCTTTGGTCAAAATATAACATGAATCAAGCACCAGAGGAGGTTTGTGAGCCTGTATAAACCAGCTCTCTCAGAACGCTCCGTTTTGGTGTGTGTGTCTCTTTAAATGTAATGACCCCGCCCCCTGAGTTTTCCCCGTAGACATCACTCCTCTGTAGAGAGAATAAAAATGGCCGACCTGTGCAAAAGTTTTGTTCTGGTCAGTAGACTCTCAGGTTACACACATATATGTTCAGGAACACTAAAAGTGGATTTTTCATAATATGTCTCCTTTAAGACACAAAGAGTCTCAATCTTCTCAATCGTCCCAAACGTTTCACTGTCTACGAGTATGAACAACATGTTTCTTTCCATCACCGATCAGTACTGTACGAGCAGAGACTCGTCAGCAGACGATTGCTCACATGCAAATCAGCAGCTTGTGTTGCCCTGGAAGTCAAATCATTAGTCAAACCAAAACAAAGCCGGCCTTCAGCTGCATGAAAAACACATCGAGAAGTGTCCGGAAAAAGACGGGCAAACGCACGATAAATCACTAAATGGCCGCCTGGCATGACAGGAAGAAGGTCAGTCTGACTTCTGGAGCGTTCACTCTCTCAGTGTTACTCCAACATGGGAAGAAAAAAAACATCTTTAATCTCGACTTTAAACCATATCTGAGTATTGATCTTCAGGAATCATTAGGCAGGCGGCCTGCCGACACACACTGAGAAGTTACTCTGTAACTTCCTCTGCCGTCTCCGCTCGCTCTTACAGCAGACCTGCAGGTGATGTGACGACACAAGAATCTGGAAGCATGTTTCATATCAGTTACTCATTCTGTCATTTACTGCTGATGTGCTGAAGCAGATTAATCCAAAGAATCAAACAAGATCTGTTTGGAGTAAAGTGGAAACGATGAAACTGAAACAACTTCGGCCTGCTCAGAGTTTCTACAAGCGGTCAGACTTTTGAGTTTTGGGTCTTTGGCTGGAAAAATCCCAATGCTTGTATGGGTTGAGACATAATGAAGACATATAAGGAAGTCATTCATAAAGACAAGTATTTTCTCTGTTTGAAGTTTTCATATAGATACATTTTTGCAGGGCAGGAAATCGTGTGTTTAAGTTTTCACCACATGATTAATAAAATTAGAGATGTTTCCATCCACGTTTTTCAGTTGATTCTTTATTCATGCATGAAAGCTATCTCATCTCTAAATGATGGCGAGTCACTTGCTCTTACTTCACGATGCATTCAGAACAATTCACCTTCTCACTTATTTGCTTCGCAACGACCCGAGTTTCTTTATCGGCCACACTCAAATGATTCACCTGAGCTAGAAATGTGCAGCCCGGTGCAAGCTGCAAAATCAACCACATAGTCGAAAGTGGAAACATACTGACTATTAAAATGTCCAAATGAGTAAAGTTGATCTTTTTCATTAACATTTTATTACAATCTTGTGTTGACATTTGTTTTATGGCTCAGTATCAAAGTTCTGTGTATTTTTAAGAGCTCTCGTATTTTTAAAACCAGCTGACTCAGCAGACGTTGTCGCTTCCTTCAGCTCACTGTTTTGGTTTTTGTAGCCTACAGCTCCTCTGTGCTGGTTCCCAGCAGCACCATTAGACATAGAGCAGGAGGCTGGCTGGTTGTATCTAGTTTTTCCAGACACTGATACCAGTTTTGAAAAGTGCTCCCAGTACAGCCTTGAGATGTACACAGAGCATACTTTGCTTTTCCTCTAATTCAGGGTCTGAAATCAGTATTTGTGAAGTTAAAAAAAGAATGCATGAAAACTTGTCGACCTGCAGACACAGAAGCTGACAACAAACTGGTGAGAATGTTTTTTCTTCAGGGGTCGGTGGAGAACCTCAGTGGCAACTTTCTGAGGTTATAACTGGCAGCTGGTTCAAAGCTCATTTTATACTTTGGGGCACCGGAGGATAAGCGGTTAGTGCGTGCACCCCATGTATGTAAGGAGGCCATAGGCGGCCCAGGTTCAAATCTGACCTGTGGCTTCTTTCCCCCACTCTCTCTCTCTCTCTCTCTCTCCCTGATGTCCAACTCTCCCTGCTGTCCTATCACTCAAATAATACCATAAAAAAAGACTCCAAATAAAACCTTAAAATAAAAAAGCTGCAGTAAACTTAACAAACAAAGCAAAATGTTGATATCTTTAACAGACAAACTCAGAGGAGAGCAACATGTGAGTGCAGCAGAGACCTGCATGGTGTGTTGGTGAGAAAGCTTCGTCAGCCTTTCAAGACTTTTTCATGAGGTCAGCCTGAATCATCCTCCGCGCTGCCTCGAGGCGGCGTATGGAGATGAGATGCGGGTCCTGCTCAGACAGGTCTGGCAACATACTGAGAGAGGCTCAGTTAAACGCTCTTTAAGACGGAAACACGATGACACGAAGACACGGCTAAGAGCGGGGGGGGGAGAGAAAGTGAAAAAAAAAGAAGACAAGTGGAATTTTTTTTGTTCAGGATGAAAGTCCAGAGAGAAGAAGAAAACGATTGAAACAGACGGACACACTGAGTGATCTCTGAAGTCTGACAAACACGCCTCGTGCACATTTGTTGGTGAATTTGAGAGCACACGAGGTAAACGCTCTCAGGCTGCGGCGGCCTCTGATTTGCCTGAGGGGGAACTATTTCACTTAACCTGACTTCTTTGTTCTTGGCAACGTCTGGCTTTGCATAACACCGAGCAGTGCATGTTCCAGCAACGAGACAGAGGAGGGAAAAGCAAGCTGAATGTTGGGACATTTATCTTTAAGAAAAACAAAGTGAGCAAACTGAGTTCCCATGATGCTCAGGTGAACGTTAAAAACCTGAGCTGTGAATTCTCCGGAGAATATCCTGCTGCGTTCTCACATCAGGCCACATCCAACAGGCACGTCAGCTAACTTCATTCAGGTTGTAAAGTCAGTCTTCCCTCTTTACGACAGTGGTTGTGACCTACTTACATCTGCAGCAGGACAGGCCGAGACAGAACACAGCGTCTTCGATAACACGCAGAGGAACTGTGGGACAGAAGTTGGCCTCAGTCTTTTTCCACGTTGGGACTGATACTCGCCGTATTTACTGATATTTGAGGCGTTTATTGATTTGAGCTGAAGACTAAAATACAGACAAGTTATGTCCGTTTCATATTTTGAATTTAGATCGCTTAGAAAGAGGGTAACGTTATCATCATTTTCGTTACTTGAGTTCTGATAACACATTTTCAAACGACACAACCTCTGTTACTTTAATGATCAATCGGATCATAAAGTAAAACTTCAGCTCTTCAGTCAAATCCCTTAAAGGGGACATATCCTCCTCCTCCACCTTTCCAAACAGTCCCCTCCTCCACCTTTTCAAACAGTCCTCCTCCTCCACCTTTTCAAACAGTCCCCTCCTCCACCTTTTCAAACAGTCCCCTCCTCCACCTTTTCAAACAGTCCCCCTCCTCCACCTTTTCAAACAGTCCTCCTCCACCTTTTCAAACAGTCCCCCTGTGGTCTAAATGAAACATCTGTGCTGTGCTTTGGTCAAAATATAACATGAATCAAGCACCAGAGGAGGTTTGTGACCCTGTATAAACCAGCTCTCTCAGAACGCTCCGTTTTGGTGTGTGTGTCTCTTTAAATGCAATGACCCCCCCCCCTGAGTTTTCCCCGTAGACATCATTCCTCTGTAGAGAGAATAAAAATGGTGGACCTGCGTTAAAGTTTTGTTCTAGTCTGGGGGTGGAGTCTATGGGTGGAGATACCAGGGGAGGGGATTGAATTTTTTTTTAACCAGAATCCCACTGTGACATCACAAGGAGAGCACATTTGAGACAGAGCTTCTCTGTGTTGTAAGACTTATGCAGACCACAAACAAAGGACTGGATGGTTTATTTCACATGTTGTGGGTCAGTAGACTCTCAGGTTACACACATATATGTTCAGAAACACTGAAGAAGATGTACCTATAAGACTTGTGTTTTAGTTGCCGTGGAAACAGGTGTTGTTCTAGTTGAATCGTAACCCGTATGTATACGTTTCAAACTGGTGTATTGTGACAACCGCAGAGCGCAGAGGAGACATCACAGTTAAACAGGTTTGAGAGATGAGCGATAAAGAGGCGATGTGCTTTAGATAAGAAGATGAGTCATGAATAAAAATGATTTATCAGAGTTACAAAGTGATGTAACTGCTATATACCTGCACAAAAGAGACAGAGATGAGAGTCTGGTTAGCGTCTCTAGGATTGCACGTCGTGTCCAGTTGAGCATGTCAATGAAGTCTGTTCAAAACAGATCCAGCATGTGACCGCTTCCCCTCCATGTTTGCATAAAAATCAACAAGAGAAACCGAGCCTGCTGAGCGATGTCATGAACACACAAAGACGTCCACATGAAGTTCAAAACCATTATGCAAAAATACAACTACGGTGGCTGGGAAGTGCAAAAACAAAAATCACAAGATGTGAAACGCTTTCACTAAATGTGAGACAAATTTACAAACGGCAGAATCTTGACGGAAAGGGAACGTAACAAATGCAGGAAGTGACCAGGAAGTGATCGAGTCAGGGGTCATTTTGGTTGTTTTTGCAGAAAGACTTGAGCGAAAAGTGATGACAGAAAGATGTTTTGATTATTTTGTGGAACTCATTTGAGCCAGATTAGTCAGTTTTGCTTTTCCTGCGGACGGTCTCTTAAACTGTTAAAGGACACCGCTGAGACAGAAGGACCAGATATGCACTTCCTGGTCACTTCCTGCATTTGGTACATTTCCTTTCCTTCATGATTCTGCCATTTGTAAATTTGTCTCAAGCTTTGTAAAAGTGCTTCACATCTTCAAAATGTGTTTTTGGCACTTTCCAGCCACCGTATAAAACACCCGACATACATCCACATGGGGCCGTTTATTCTATGGAGGAGCAGAGCAGCTTGAGAGCCTCAGGTGTCGGGGTCTGTCACCTGTGTACCAAAACGCCTGGAGGGAGGCCAGACTCAGCACTGCACGCAGGAGTCCGGTTTCTGTTGTGATCACGCAGCCCCCCCCCCCCCTCCCCCCCCCCCCCCCCCCCCCCCACAATTCAAGAAGCCATTTAACTTTAATGCAGTTGTCGTGTCTCTGCAGTGATCGGCTCACAGAAGGAGAGGAGACTTCCTGAAAACGTTCGCACAACATGTCCGACATCAGAGTGACGAAACATCCAACCTGCTCGCTCCTATGCATGGACGCACAAAGAACTGCCGTGATGGATGGAAAACATGCATCTTTATCTTTTTGACCAAATCCACCAAGCAAAGTGTGAAGTGAGAAAACAAAGTGCAAAGAGCACATGGTGTCAGCTCCTCTGAGCCAGCTTCAAGTGTGCGTAACTATGACGATAGGTATTCTTTTAGTAGTAGCTAACAAAGTAAAGAAACTCCAACAAATTAACCAACTGCAACAGGACTGTCGCTCCTTTTTCCTGGGAATTCAAGGATTATAATCTATATTGGATGACTGTGTGTTATCATATGTCATATACCAGGAATGTTTTAAACACAGTTAATCAATGCCAAATTCTAATTCAATCCCAGAAATCCACTTTATGCCCATCACAGGTGTACATATAAAACTTGATGTGAATTGGTTTTACTGACAGTAGTTGCTCTGAACAGCTTCCAGGTGAACTTTACCTGCGTTTTCTTACAGGTCAGGTGTCTGTGTAGGACTTTAACCTGTCAGCCTGTGAACACAGGTGAGCTGCTTCCTTAAACAGGTAAGAACAGCCTCATAACAGGAGGAAAGCACCACATGCTGATCCCAGTCATTCTCTGTTTACCCTCAAAAACAAACAGGATGTTTTCACTGAAGCAGCAGCTCACACATTTAACTGAAGGTGGCATTTTAAAAAAAGTTATTACAACACGCAGAGAGGCCGTAGCTCCGGTTTGACGGAAGCCCGGATGCCTCTGACTCTCACCCCGGGTTTGACGTCCTCAAACACGGACGCGTCCTCCGCTCCGTCCGCTCCAGACATCCTCACCGGCTTCAGCTGCGTGAACACCGCCCTCTCCTCCGAGGCGTGCGGCGGATTCATGGCCAGTCCTACACTCGTTGCCATCACAGGTGAAGTTTGAAACACGTCGTGTCGTCAGTGTGTGTCTATAATAACTAACCTACATGGAGCGTTACTGCTGGGTGATTGCGCCTTTTTTTTTTTGGAGCTGAAAGCTACGTGGTAAATCCACAGCCCTCCCCTCTCGTCTGTCTCTCAGGTAAGGTTTACCTGAGCTCAAGTATGGACCTGCTACATGGAGCTGAACACGCAACACAGCCAATGAGAACAGAGGATGGGTACGATTGTCCAATCAGGTGTGTGGAGGAAGGCGGGAGTTACCTGAGAGGCTCCAAGGGGGAGAGTATTGTCCCCTCCACACACACACACACACACACACACACACACACACACACACACACACACACACACACACACACACACACACACACACACACACACACAGATAAATTATGAATAAACGAAAAAAAGTCATTCAAATTAAAATACAAATATCTCCACATTTTTTTGTTTCAAACTTTTATTTATTTATATTCTATTTACATTTCTAATGATGTGTCTCCCTTTTACACAAATAGAAACACACGAGTCATGCTGATTAATTTCACCTGTGGCACAGCGACACTAGCCCGGTGGTGTAATAGTGGAATCCGCAGGTTAAATTTGGCATGTAGCAGGAAATAATAATCCATTGCTACCAACCGTAATGTCATACATCCTGCTGGACTGACGTGTTTGCTTCCTGTCTTTGTTGGATCATTTATTGCGCGGGCACACAAACAAAGGAAATAATAAAAAGTGTATTGCAATGCATGTTTCAGCAGATTAGAATATAATAAAGCTTAGTCAGGCTGAGTAATAACTACCTAAAATATGTATTTTAAAGTTTCATGTTTGGGCTTTTTATTGTAGAAACAGGACATAGAATAGAGTCAGAAATCAGTGGGGGGGGGGGGGGGGGAAGACAGAAAGAGAGAGAGAGAGAGAGAGAGAGAGAGAGAGAGAGAGAGAGAGAGAGAGAGAGAGAAATGACCAAGCAGTAACCTGCAGTCTTGAAAAATGAGTCTGGCCTCCCTCCAGGCGTTTTGGTACACAGGTGAAAGACCCCGACACCTGAGGCTTAAGCTGCTCTGCTCCTCCATAGAATCATCCTCATGTGGATGTATGTGGTGGGTTTTATACGGTGGCTGGGAAGTGCCAAAAACACATTTAAAAGATGTGACACTGAAAGCATTACTCTTGTTGGATATTACACGAAAAGATACACTAAGACGGGATTAATTATGAGCTTGTTGCATAACTCTCCATCAAAAGTTACCCGTCTGGTTGTTGAAGTTTCATGCATGAGAGGCTGGGCTCTGAGAGAAAACAACAGCAGGATAATCATTAAGAAAACATCTGTGTGCATTAATGTACTTCTGCCTTTCATTGTGTCATAAACAATGTACATGCTCGTTTATTTTACAAGCCCAGAAATGAATCATAGTCCTTAGAAAATATGATAAGAGACACACCCTCATCTGGGAAATAAAAAAAGACTAATTTTGGTTTCACACCTGCAGAAAATTCTGGATATTTCCAGAAGGAGCTGCATGTGTGAACGATAACAGCTGGATTTTTTGCTCAGACTTCACCCGGAGTTTCTCCTGCCAGACCCCTAGCGTTTATTCTGCAGTAATTCAGAGTGAGCTGATGTGAGAACGCAGCAGGATATTCTCCGGAGAATTCACCTGGAGCAAATAGGAGGGTGGAAGATGTTTCTATCCTGTAACTGCTGCTCGGTGCATAGACTGTCTACACGCGACCACTACGACCTCCATGCACGTAATTAAACTCCTGTTTCCTGTTCTCCAGTATGTTCTTCTCCACTCTTTAGTTCAGGTTGTGATTCTGTTGAACGTCATGTAGCACTGACATAAAGACAAATATTCTCATTATAGCGTCGCATAGCGGACCTCTTTTGGTCTGTCCGCTACTTCCACCTCTTTTTATTTTACATCACGTCCTACCTCAGGAGACCCCCCCCCCCCCGCCCCCCTCCCCCCCCTCCCCTCTGACAGGGATAATCTCCCGCTGTGAGGTCTATATGTGACAGCCAGCTCGGGAGAATATTCGGAGCAGTCCTCCTGAAATAATCTAGATATTTTCAGGAGTGCATAATAAAACAGCTGAGTAGTAACAGCTGTTAAAGCTCCACTCATCAGATTGACGAAAGGTATGACATTTATTTTGGCACATGTTGTTCCACTGCAAGCTGAACAGAACAGAACAACACTTTCAGGATGTTTCATGAAAGGCCCGGCTTTTATACCGCTCGCCAGGCGTGGTGCATAAATTGGCGCCGCGGTGTCCGTGTAAAGTATTTGTCCTGTAAATAGACGAGCCTGTGGCGTGTTCAGGCAGAGACATCCACACTATTTTGAGGGCTGCTGTTGTTTTAAATGCTGATGAGGCATAAGTTGTTGATGCACGGGAGCATGACTAAAGATGTCACTGATGAACTGAGAAGGCGGGGTCGTTTAATGTTATAAACTGACTGTGTAACCGCCATTTAAGACAACATAAATCATCGTAGCCAATCGAACGTCACGTTATATGAAACTACAAGTTTTATTTTAAAAGTGCAAGATTCAGTTTAGTGTCTCTTCCATAAATACAAACTCAGCGTCCATGGGAGTGAAATGCAGATCTCCTCAGAGCGGACACACTAACAACAGATACACATATTTAAAAGAGAAGACTAATGACTTAAACACAGACTTAAAACCAAACGTCATATTTAGGATAAAATGTAAAAAAAAGTGCTTCAACATAGAAGTGCAGGAGTTAGTGCAGAGTGCAAAAACATCTAAATGCAGAATGTTCCACATCAATAAATCATAAAGTGTGTCCTGTGTAAATGTGTCTCTGAGTCCTGACTGTCTACAATGAGGGAGAAGCTCGAGTCCCGCTGGCTGTGTTGTTGTCAGAGCCGTGTTTACATGGACGGGACGGCCGGCTCCTCCCCTTGTGTATAAAAGCTGTTTTAGTCAAGAACTAGAGAGAAGAAGAAGAACATACTCACTGATTATTTGGATGTTAGTAAGAGTTTTTAGCTCACGCTCATTCTGTGTCAGTTTACATGAAATGTGAAGCTACGAGCTAACTAAAGAGCGCTAACATTAGCATGCTAACACAACAATGTGAAGCTACGAGCTAACTAAAGAGCGCTAACATTAGCATGCTAACACAACAATGTGAAGCTACGAGCTAACTACAGAGCGCTAACATTAGCATGCTAACACAACAATGTGAAGCTACGAGCTAACTAAAGAGCGCTAACATTAGCATGCTAACACAACAATGCAGCACACAGGTGATTGCAGCTCGAGACGAGGACAGTTAGCCCGCCTCTTGCTCTTAATGGTGTTTAATTATGTTGTGTTCTGATTGATAACTCCTTCATGTGAACTCGAGTGGAGGGGGGTTGGAGGTGTGTTGCTGGAGGAGAGCTTCAGTATGGAGGAGGCGTGGCCTAACAGCAGTTTGTTTTGGTTTAATGCTAACATCCAGAGGTGCTGCTAGTCAACAGGCAAGGCAGGGAACTGCTTAGGGGGCCCCAGACCAGTAGGGGACCCCTGAGGGCTCACAGACCTAAACCAAAGCAGTGGCCAAAAATGTCCAATTTTGCAATTCCAATAGAGAAACCTCCCTAAGGGGGCCCCATCTGACAGCACTCCCTGTTGCCCTGTTATGTGTCGCATGCATTATAACAGTTAAAATCAAAGTTTGTAAATGAACGACACCGAAGAAAAATGAAGAGGAATAAGCTATCTATTCAGGAAACAAAAGAAAGTTTGAGGGCCCGCCCCCCAATTTGTTTTTGCCTCGGGGCCCAACAGACTCTAGAATCGCATTTGGTTGTCTAGCAGTCGGTGGTGCTCAAGTCAAACCCGACTGTAACATTTTCTTCTACAAAAGTGAGTCAAAAGAAATACATACCACTCGAGCGTTATTGTGTCATCTCATCAGTTTAATGCTGTCAAACATGAGGACTGTGAGTGATCACACACCGTGAGAAAACTCAGTTTATACTGGATATCATACCAACTGTTCAGATCTGGTCTAGTTTGTCCCTCTGGTTGGTCTGCATATTTGAAGAGTATTATAATACCACAGTAGAATAAACCAAGCTGCCATGAAACAAGATGCTTTACCTCGTGCATGTTGAACTACTGTCACAGAAAGACATTTTTCACTCCCAATAAATCCCATGACCAGATGTCAGAGTATCTGGGGCGTGTACTGTAAGCACTAGGTGGGGTGCTGATGGCCTCGGGGTTCGGTTGCACCCCTGTAAACAACAGGTTACTTTGTCTTTCTGAGGATATTTGGTGTCTATTTGTTGCCTGTTTCAACTTAATGTTGATCAATTGTTGTGATATATACGATCAGGAGTCTGTGTATTGTGTGTTTTATTTTGAAGTTGACCGGATGAAATGTGTGTTCCCTTGTCTGACAAGTGTTAGTACGTATTTTCATGAATTGATTCATCTTGATAATTTTGTGGATATATCTTCAAATCTGTCTACCATCTAAGAGTAACTCTTTTCTCAGGTTCAAGGTGAAACCATATCTATGTAAGGCATCTCATCGCAGCAGAGTTATATTTGGTTTGGAGCCAACTGTCTGTTGTAAGCGAAGGTTTCCCAAGAATGAAATGTGTGTGTCTGACATTTACGAGTCAAGCTGATGTCTTCTTTCTTGCCTTATAGAGATGTACCAAAGTAGCCAAGAATTTGTAGGATGAACCTTCTAGCAGAATATAAGCAACACTGGGAAGATGAAGCCATGTGTGTTGTGTTTCTGTGTTTTCTGACCATGGCTGAATAAATGTAAGATGATGCAGGTTAGTGAGCGGCTGGGTTCAAGTCCGACCTGCTGCTCTTTTCCTCACTCTCTCTTCGGTTATCTGTCTGCTGTTCTATCTTAATGCAAACAAAGACCCACAATAAATGTAAAAAAAAAACTCTGATTGATGTTGGTGGAATACCAAAGTAAGATTTAAAGAAAACTTTGAGACTAAAGGAGCTCTTTAATAATGATTTCTGCCTGTTTGTATGTTTACATCATCAGGTTAAAGCTCCTGCAAAGTTTGTCAGTTTAAAGTTAAATTAGTTGCATTGGTAATGTTCTTTTGTAAGAGAGAGAGCGAACCGGCAGATCCAGCTCCGTCGGTTACTTCAACGATTAAGATGAACTACTCCTCTTATTTTGGGCTTATGTTATTTTTGTTCTGCTCTCACTAAGCAAACAAAGTCATACCATGAAGGATAGTTTGAAAACATGAGTCCACCCATTCACCAGAACCCGTACAGATTTGTATTATCTTGAAATCTTTTCTGAGTGACGCGCTCATCATGCTTCAAATGTGTCTGTGAGAAAAGCGGTTTGCTCATTTATAAAAAACTCTTCGTCTGCTTCTGCAGAATATTTCACTTCTCAACCGACATTCATCAAGTTCAATGCATTCCAACCAAACATTACGTTTGACAAAAGACACTGCTTTAGTTATAAAGTTCATTGCAGCTCAGCACAGCTTAACTTGGAATCCCTGTACAGCAGACAGTTACCCCCAATGTCCACATACTCCGTGCTCGCCACGGTTCTGGGTCCATTTCTGGAACGTGAGCTGAGCGTAGCACAACCATGATCTTGAAGTTCTCCTGTGTACTCACATCACGGGAGAACTACAAGATCACAGAAGAACTACAAGATCACAGAAGAACTACAAGATCACAAGAGAACTACAAGATCACAGAAGAACTACAAGATCACAAGAGAACTACAAGATCACAGAAGAACTACAAGATCACAAGAGAACTACAAGATCACAAGAGAACTACAAGATCACGGGAGAAGTACAAGATCACAGAAGAACTACAAGATCACAGAAGAACTACAAGATCACAAGAGAACTACAAGATCACGGGAGAACTACAAGATCACAAGAGAACTACAAGATCACGGGAGAACTACAAGATCACGGGAGAACTACAAGATCACAAGAGAACTACAAGATCACAGAAGAACTACAAGATCACAGGAGAACTACAAGATCACAAGAGAACTACAAGATCACGGGAGAACTACAAGATCACAAGAGAACTACAAGATCACGGGAGAACTACAAGATCACGGGAGAACTACAAGATCACGGGAGAACTACAAGATCACAAGAGAACTACAAGATCACAAGAGAACTACAAGATCACAAGAGAACTACAAGATCACGGGAGAACTACAAGATCACGGGAGAACTACAAGATCACAGAAGAACTACAAGATCACAAGAGAACTACAAGATCACAGGAGAACTACAAGATCACAGGAGAACTACAAGATCACAAGAGAACTACAAGATCACGGGAGAACTACAAGATCACAAGAGAACTACAAGATCACGGGAGAACTACAAGATCACGGGAGAACTACAAGATCACGGGAGAATTACAAGATCACGGGAGAACTACAAGATCACTGGAGAACTACAAGATCACAAAAGAACTACAATATCACAGGAGAACTACAATATCACGGGAGAACTACAATATCACGGGAGAACTACAAGATCACGGGAGAACTACAAGATCACAAAAGAACTACAATATCACAGGAGAACTACAATATCACAGGAGAACTACAATATCACGGGAGAACTACAATATCACGGGAGAACTACAAGATCACGGGAGAACTACAAGATCACGGGAGAACTACAATATCACGGGAGAACTACAAGATCACGGGAGAACTACAAGATCACGGGAGAACTACAAGATCACGGGAGAACTACAAGATCACGGGAGAACTACAAGATCACGGGAGAACTACAAGATCACGGGAGAACTACAAGATCACGGGAGAACTACAAGATCACGGGAGAACTACAAGATCACGGGAGAACTACAAGATCACGGGAGAACTACAATATCACGGGAGAACTACAATATCACAGGAGAACTACAAGATCACAGGAGAACTACAAGATCACAGGAGAACTACAAGATCACAAGAGAACTACAAGATCACGGGAGAACTACAAGATCACGGGAGAACTACAAGATCACGGGAGAACTACAAGATCACAGGAGAACTACAAGATCACGGGAGAACTACAAGATCACAGGAGAACTACAAGATCACGCAGGAATAAAGAGAAAAACATGTAAACATCATGTTTCTTTGTCTTTCTGAGGATGATTTGTTGTTTATTCTGTTTTGACGTCATGTTGATAAAGTCATGAAGCATACGACCAGGTCTGTACATTGTGTTTTATTTTGAAATTGACCGGACGCTCTGTGCTTTTCCTTGTCTGACTTCCTGTCCTGATAATTCTGTTCTGTCCAGCTTGATGCGTGCTTGCAGTGTAACGCTGTTGACACAGCTGACATTTTGCTTCAGGAGCTGGGGATTGATCCTACGACCGTCAGGTTGAGGGACGACCGACTCTACCAACTGATCCATACCCGATGAGAAGGTCACATAAGGTCAAATAAAGATTAAATTATTATACAAGAATAGAAAATGCAGGACAGGGATCAGAATATTTAAAGGAACACAGAGCTACTTGGGAAAGGAAATATCGTGCACACAAAGCTTACATGTTGACTTCTTGTTGTTTCAGAAGCTTCATTTGAATATTAGATCTTGCAAACAAATAAAAACGTGTCATAATAAAAACCTGTAGGTTCAGACTCTCGCTCTAGGCGTGTTCCTCCTCCTCCATTTCTTGCAGACGCTCCTTCACTCTGATGTCTTGCATCACTCTGTAATTCAGCGCAATATGCAAATCAGACATGATTAGAGGAGCCCTGATAAAACAGGCTCAGATTACTCTGAAGTTACAAACTGTTACATGGGGGAGGATTTCAGGAAATGATTGTCGTGAAGTCTTTGCAGGATCTCGAGTCCTGCAGAGACGGGCTGTCAATCAAAACAGCATCTGAGGGATTGCGGCATCATTTTGCTTTGATTGGCCGGTTCATTCTGGAGGTTTTTTATTGGTTGTTTTGTCAGAAATAAAGAAGAGTTTAAACATCAAACAGCTTTCTGAATTCCTGTTTTTGCCACCCCACTAATAAAGTGATAACCTTGATGTATTCACGCTGCTCGTTTTTTAACACAGACATCAGAGGAACGCGGTGAATTGGATGAATTTCCACTCGCTCTGCAGAACGTCTTATCATCTGTATCAGATAATTCATCCAGTGAAATACAAACAAACAAAATGAAACATAATCTGCTCGGCTGCAGCTCAGAACAAAAGCAGAAACCTGTATAACCACTTAACATTTAACCGTGTTGTGTGCAAACGACGAGAAGACAAAGGCACAAAGACAGAAACAAATCAGAGTGAAGATAAAGAAATGGAGAGGTAAGCAGTGTTTGTTATTAATCAGTCGGACGGGGAGGCCTTCTCTGTTAATGAGGGAAAGGAAAGACTTTGAGTGCGCTGCATTCCTCTCTCTCTCTCTCTCTCTCTCTCTTTAGCGGTGGAGGGGCGTTACTAAGCAGAAGGCAGATGAGGACACGTTTACACGCTCAGCTTGTTAACGCCCTCTGCATCTCTGCTCACGAGACTGAAGGTGAGGAGAAGGACAGAAATCAGTAAAAGTACATTTCTGAGGAGCTAACAGGCTTCCTGATCAAAACAACACTTCATGATTAGAATAAGATTTGTGTTTTAAAGCTCCTGTGACGACCCTGCTGGTTGCTTGATTGCTGATTGGCAGTTTGTGTGTTTTAGTGTGCACTCACTACACAATGCATGTGTTGTATTATGACATAATGTACAAGGGGTAACGTGCTGAGGCCCGGTTAGTCCTGGAGCAGTGTGAGTGCAGACCAGCGGGGGAATGAGGAGTGGGGGCAATCAGTGCTCAAGGACAGTACGGGATAACTTTGCCTAGTGTGAGTGCTCCCTTAGGTGCTAGTGAGTGTGTGGATTGGGAGCACTTGGGCCCAGTGTTTCCAATCCAATGGAGTCCAGTGCGCAGAGAGAGGCTGCTCCGTAATGCTCTTCTTTCACACCTCACTCATCTTTCACTCATGTATACACCCTTAAACAACTGGTTAACTGATTTCCACTTCTCGCAATGCTTGTTAAATTGGTTAATTTATGTGTTTGTAAATAAACTTAAGAGATTTTGGCCAGTAACTCCTTTTCTCTTCCCATCATTTGTCACTGGCTTTCAAACGGCTGTGACCCAAGAGCACAAAAACTAAGGTTATTTATATATATATATATAGATAGATAGATATATATATATAGATAGATAGATATATATATATAGATAGATAGATACATATGTTAAGGTTAAAAATATGTTATGCAGATGATCACTAAATTAAAATCCTTGCAAATTCATACAGACCGTCATTAAACTTCTCAGGTATGCATATTGATCAAAAGGGGAAGATCCACTGATGACTCAACGGGTTGAAATGCATCCCAGTAATGAGGAAACAGTTGTTGCCATGAATTTCATGTCAGCTCATGTTGCGGGTGCACATGCAGGTAACTGTGTGGTGAAAAGGCTCATGAAGAATATGTCCAGAAGGAGCTGTTGATCAGTCACACATGTTCAAAGTATGTGTCATAACCGCAGCTGAACATTTAATATGAGTTATGAAATAATTCAAAAGCTGATTAACATGTTGGTTTGGTCTTGCAGATACTTCTATTCCACTGAGTCAGGGCCTAGTGAGAGTGTGCCCTTCAGTTAGGCCCCCATGAAATAACACAACAGCATTTCAAGGGAATTGAAAGAGATCATAAAACGCAATCTAAAGTGTTTTATGTCTTTTTCTTGTCTTGTCGACAACCAATAGGAGTGGTATTGCCAGCACCAAACAGGAAGCTGCACTCTAGTAAACATGGCAGGGAGGTAAAGGAGGAGAAACTGGTGCGGAGTTATGGAGAGAGCAACAAGAATGTCTCTTTGATGTGTCCTCCTCTTTGTACCACGATGAAGTGGAGAAAAAGGAAATTCTCGTTTACACATTACAACAAGTGGTGTTATTTGTTAGGTATGCTAATTAAAAACGATTATTTCTATTTTAAGTTAAAACTATCGGGATGCTAATTTTGTTAGCCAGTTAATGGCATTTACCAGTATGTGATAGCATCAAGCTAACAAACTCAGACATAAATCCATGTCTGCTGATGAAGACCGACTACAACCTGCTGTAGTGATGCTCTGCACTGAGAAAAAAACAAAAGTGGTAAGCATGGGTTGTCTTTTCTACAGCGAGAACCCGAGTGGAGATTTTGACCTTAAATTTAGGGTGCGGCTGTGGCTCAGTCGGTATGTCGTTGTCTATCAACCAGAGGGTTGGGGGTTTGATCCCCTGCAGCAACATGTCCGATGTGTCCTTGGGCAAAACAGTTAACCCTGAATTGCTCCCGCAGCTGTGCTCACATGGCGTGTGAGTGTGCATGAATGGATGAGTTAATACTGACGGACTCTTTACTCAGCGGCCTCTACCATCAGTGTGTGAATGTGTATGAATGGATGAGTTAATACTGAAGGACTCTTTACTCAGCGGCCTCTACCATCAGTGTGTGTATGAATGGATGAGTTAATACTGAAGGACTCTTTACTCAGCGGCCTCTACCATCAGTATGTGTATGAATGGATGAGTTAATACTGACGGACTCTTTACTCAGCGGCCTCTACCATCAGCGTGTGAATGTGTATGAATGGATGAGTTAATACTGAAGGACTCTTTACTCAGCGGCCTCTACCATCAGTGTGTGAATGTGTATGAATGGATGAGTTAATACTGACGGACTCTTTACTCAGCGGCCTCTACCATCAGTATGTGTATGAATGGATGAGTTAATACTGACGGACTCTTTACTCAGCGGCCTCTACCATCAGTGTGTGAATGTGTATGAATGGATGAGTTAATACTGAAGGACTCTTTACTCAGCGGCCTCTACCATCAGTATGTGTATGAATGGATGAGTTAATACTGACGGACTCTTTACTCAGCGGCCTCTACCATCAGCGTGTGAATGTGTTGGTAGGAACCAGAATGTCTATAGGGGTGAGTCGGGTTTAAATCGTCCCAAAACCCCCGTAGTCTGAGCTCTGAGGAAGGCCTGACTCTGTTATCTCAATCTAAGATGGAAGCTCACCTCTCTGAAACCATATACAAGTGAATTATCAGTCATGGTTATAATCACGTTATCAACCAAGTGCTTTAAAAACACAGATACTTCACACCGGAGTGGACTTCTATTCTTAACACTCAAGGCACACACCTTGAGTCTTTCATCATCTTCCACCGTAAACACACTGTGCCAGGTAAAGTATGCTCTGACGTTGTGTTGCCTGAACAAGATCTTTGTCTAATTTCTTAAGAAAAGCTCTTGCAGATTATTGTCGCTTGGTTGAAGTACAGTCCTTCACCTCTGCCACACTCTGTGTCACCACACCTGTAAAAAACAAAACAGAACTTGGGAGCGGGAAAAGAGAGAATTTCACAATGTTTCTGCAGAACAACGGGTCATTAATCAACGTAAGCATCTTAATTTGCTAACTTTATTTACAATGCACCCTTTCAAAACATTGGTACAAGTTGCCACACACAGGCAGACATTTCACAAAACAGGGTAAAAAAAAAGATAGAGACTTGGCTAATATGAGATCTTCTGGCAGAACAATCAGAAGCAGGTGTCATCATAAGCAATCACTGCTGACCATGACAGACTGTTGCTAAAATGTCTAATTAAGATCTAATTTATTAATCCCATGAGGGGAAATTACATTTTATACTTTGAAGGTAGGTAGTTTTAAGGCACCCTGACACGACTGTTTTGGACGTGAAACGTGCTCAAACTAGGATCAATATTGGAGATGCTTTTGAAAAATGGAGAGAGGTTAGAACACAGAAAGGTTTACAGACCCATGCAGAGCTGGATAAACACTGAAGCTTCAGAGTCCACCACATGGTGACCTGAGTGACTCTAGAGAGGAGGGGGGGAGATTGTCAAGTTCTGTGTGTTTTTGTGACCACAACTCTGCCCAAACTTGAAAAACTGCTTTATCAACTGTTGAAGGATGCAAAGGACAACTCAATTCTTCTCATTCTTTGATTTTTATTTTCTTGAAGATGGTTTTGGGTTTGATGGTTTCAATGGATGTAAACAGAATGATAGAATACAAGAGAATCGAATAGGTTGATAACCTTCAAGATAAACAGAAAAGACATGCATTAGTCTCAAATAAATTCTAATAAACATTTTCTCTCAAAGTTTTCCTAAAGAATACGTTTTACCAATACTTGGTTCTCAAACAAACAAAGTTTCAACAAAATACACAAGCTTAAATTAGCAGAACCAAAATTGTCCAACTTAAACTGCATTTTACTCACTAACTCAACCAAACAGTCATGGAGAAGCATGACCTCAACACATCAGCAGCAACCACATTGTGAAGTTCGCGGACGACACAACAGTGGTTGGTCTCATTAACAACGATGAGACGCAGTGCAGGATGGAGGTCAGCCAACTGGCCACGTGGTGCAGAGACAACAACCTCTTCCTGAACGTCGACAAGACCAAGGAGGTTGTTGTCGACTTCCGGAGAGTCCCCACTCCTAAACCCCCACTGACCATTGACCGTGCTGCTGTGGAGAGAGTGAGCAGCACCAAGTTCCTGGGGGTTCACATCAGTGAGGATCTCTCCTGGACAACCAACACCACATCAATTCAATTTATTTTGTATAGCGTCAACTCATAAGTGTTATCTCAAGACACTTTACAAAAAGCAGGTAAAATCCCTTACTCTTTGTCTGTTAACATTACAAAAGAGCAGGTAAAAAGACCTTACTCATTGTTATGTTACAAAGATCCGGCCTATCCATCATGAGCACTTTAGCAAAGCAGCAAAAGTTACAGTGGTAAGAAAAAACTGCCTTATTAAAAAGGCAGATATATTTGGCCGGATCCCCGGCTCATGATGAAACAGCCTTCACAGGCCTAGACTGCGCCAGGGTTGGAAAGGGATAGGGGGAGAGATGGGATAAGATGCAAGAAGAGGGATAGGGAGCAATGGGGTGGGGGGAGGCAAGCCGTCCATCAACAATCCGGTCAGGGGGGGGGGGGTTTGTTCTGGCAGACCGTCAACCAACGATCTTGAGGAGCCTAAGAGAGCTCAAGAGCTCTCAGGAAAGTAGGTGGTTAGTGACTGAGATTTACAGATAGATACATGCAGTAACTCAAGGTTCTAGTTCCCCCGGTAGTCTAAGCCTATAGCAGCATAACTAAGAGCTGGTCTACACCAGCACTAACTATAAGATTTATCAAAAAGGAAAGTTTTAAGTCTATTCTTAAAAATACAGACTGTGTCTGCCTCCCGGACCCCGGCTGGAAGGCGGTTCCAGAGGAGAGGAGCCTGATAACTGAAGGCTTTACCCCCCATAGTAGCTCCTTCACGTAAGATGGTGCCTGGCCATTTAGAGCTTTGTAGGTGAGAAGAAGGATCTTGAATTCTATTCTGGCCAAGAAGTCCCAGCAGCACCTCTACTTCCTCTGCAAGCTGAAGAGAGCACGATCCCCCCCCATCCATCATGTGCTCCTTCTACAGAGGCACCATCGAGAGCATCCTGACCAGCTGCATCACTGTGTGTGAGCTGCACTGCTGCCAACCGCAAGACCCTGCAGCGCACAGTGAAGGCTGCTGAACGGATTCTCGGTGTCCCACTCCCCTCTCTTCTGGACCTCTACGGTACCCGCCTCACCCGCAAAGCAACCAGCATTGTGCGTGACCCCACCCACCCCTCACACAGCCTCTTCAGCCTCCTGCCATCGGGGAGACGGTAGCGCTGCCTGCGGGCCGGCTCCACCACACTGGGAAACAGCTTCTTCCACCAAGCTGTCAGGAAGCTTAACTCTCTCCCCTCTCTTCCTTCCCTCCCCTCTGCCCCCACGAACACTGGACGTTGAAACCCCCTCCCGTTTACCACCAAGAACTCTGGACTAATAACTCTGAAGCTAACTTTTCAAAAGTACACTCAGTTTACTGCACATTGCACAAGTTTCCAGAACTCTGTACTAAAAACTCTGAAGCTAACTATTCAAAAGTACACTCAGTTTACTGCACATTGCACAAGTTCACTTTTTCTTTAAATTTTATTGTATTTTACTTACTACCTTTTGCACAATTTAGAATTTATTACTGTAAATATTATTTATCTTATTTTTACCTCATTTTATTTTATCTATTTTACCTTATTTTGGTTGTATTGCACCACGGGATGGAGACAAACAAAATTTTGATTCCACTGTATGTCTGGCATATTTTGAAATTGACAATAAAGTTGACTTTGACTTTGACTTTGACATCATCCACATTCAAAGTTGTTTTTCCTACCAGTTGTATCTTCTGATTGATCAGGAGCTGTGGTTGTGCCCTGTTTCCAGGGGCAGGTGAGAGGGCCAACTGAGCTACCTCCAAACATTTTAGGCCATGCTTTTCCAGTGGGTGCGCAGGTGAATATGGTCCCTCTAGGAGCACTTTCCAAGATTTTGGGTTCCACCAACTTGTTTTGCATGTGGTCGCCCTCTGCAGGTTTGGAGTGCATCAGAGTGTGAATGTGCTCTTGTGAATGAATTGAGATTTGACACCACGATGATGTTTAGAATTTAGACTGCAGTACCCATTTTGAACACTAGGTGTCAAGAGTTACATATTGCTCCTTTAACTGTGAAATTGATTGATAAATGAATTCCGGATGTCAAAGGAGCCAAAATCACGAGTAACCTAGAGGAATTACTGAGTATGTGCAGAACAGCATCAAAAAGTCTCCACATTGTCAGCCTCCGTGCCTCTGGACAATTAGACCTCTGCTGCTGGACTTCAAAGACAAACTGCAGACGGTGGCTTAGATGAAGAAAGTGTCCAGACTGACCCCCCCCCCCCCCCCCCCCCACCCCCCTCTCAACTGATGGAGGTCAAAATCCTTCAAAATCCTTCTTGTGTTTAAGTTTGGGGTGGAGATCAGAGTTTACCTTACAACCTGAACTTTGAAAAAACAATATTTCCTCAAGTAAAAGTTTTGTTGCTGAACAGTTTCATGAGTCATTTTCTTCTTCTAATGAGTCATTTAGAGTTTCTTAAATATTGATTTCAACATTGCACATCCTTCAACTCAGTCAACACAGGATGTTGGTGTTGGACACAGTGGCGATACTAGAGTCTAGGCAAACATTTACACTGGCTCCCAGTTACTGCTCCCATCAAATTTAAAACTCTGATGCTCACTTACAAAACAGCGACAAAAACGTCTCCTCCAGGTCTACACTCCCTCCCTCCCACCACTCTCTGCCAATGAAAAGCGTCTGATCCAACCTTCATAACAGGGCCCTAAGACGCTGACTAGACTCTTCTCCTCTGTCGCCCCCCGGTGGTAGAACGAAACTACCAAACTCCATTCGATCTGCAGAGTCCCTCTGTACCTTTAAGAAAAAGCTAAAGACTCAGCTCTTTATGGAAACCCCACCACCTTCATGATGATGATGATGATGGTGATTATATTTAGGATGGTTTTGGTGCTGATTAGAACTCTAAAGAGCTGCTGTCGACGTTGCCTCTGGTCACTTCCTGTCAGCACCTGGGTGTCCGATTGGCCTTAAAGCAATCTGTTTGCACTTCCTGATGTTGTTTCTCTAGATCCTCACTTGTGTTGTACTTACTCTCTGATGTACATCGCTTTGGATAAATGCGTCTGCTAAGTGAATTCTTGAATTCTAGAAAAATGAAAGGAAGTGCAACAAGCTATCTCAAGTCTCAAAAGGCCAAGGAAGTCCCATGTGGGAACTCCTAATGTCCATTTGAAAGCAGGAGTTAACATGTTTACGTGTACAGCCTGGTTCAAAAACAGTTTTGGTCTCTAAAGCTAATTTCTTAATTCAGGAGGTGATGTATTTTTTAACTAATTCATTCTGATTATACAATATTAAAGCTCATAGTTATGAATAAAGATGCATGATTAGGGATGTGGTTGACTTGACTGACAGGTGGGTGTGTTGGAGCTGTTTGCCAGGAGGCCGTCCCAACGCCACCTTATTGTCACTTAATAGATTGACAAAAAGCCTCCTGTGGAATTAACATGTGTGCAAAGGCACTCAAACAATGTGTCTAGTTTGTCCAATGTATTGGGATGTCCATGTTTAATAAATATCTAAGTTTGGAAGAATCCGTATTTCCAATATGGCGACTGTTAGCTTCCGGCTAAGAAACCTCCTTTCAGAAACCAATGGGTGAGGTCAGTGAGACTTTGGACATTTTTGGACCGCATGAACTTTTTAATAGTCCCGAGGAACTATTGGAACCATCCCCCCTTTTTTTGATTTTGCACTGCAGGATCTAATAACCATTACTCCAGATTCAGAGTAGGTAACATGGCGGTGTGAATGCAGACAGAAAAAAGTCCCCATGGAGTCTAGTTTTGGGGAAACTCCTTTGTGGATCGTTCCCCTTCACAAAGTCCCCAGAACCCTTTGGTACCAAAAACACCTATGTCCTTGTTCTTTACAGTCTCTGGTGTAAATTGGTGTTGTTTTGGCTCTCCACTCTCTATAGTAGCAAAACTATTTAAAGGAGATCTGATCCATGCTTTAATACAAATATTGTGTTTTTTAAACACAAGATAAACAATTGTCAGCGTAATCCCTGGATGTGGTTTCCTGCTGCTCTGAAGGAGACTTTTCCAGAACCTGACATCAGGTTCTGCCCACAAGGAAGCTCACTCAAATGTCTCTGCCATTACATGTCCACTGCAAACAGAGCTGGCCAATCAGATGAGAGTGGACACGCGGGGAGGGGAGGTCTTAAAGAGACAGTATCTAAAATGAAGTGTTTCAGGCAGAGGCTGAAATGAGGAACTTTACTGACGTCAGTATCAGATAAGTAAGGAGCTTTATGAGCTACACATCTTGCAACACTACTCTGTAGGTGTCCCAGACTGACATCATTAATTGTGAAAGTGAGGATAATACAGCTCTTTTAATCTATCGTTACTTGTGTGTGGTTATACCCTCACATTTTCAACAGCTATTGAGATTGTAAAATCCTTTAATCCTTTAAGTTTTCCAACAGTCACTCCTCTACAGCGCTACTCTCGCGTCCAGATATCGTCCCTTCTCATTTCCAAAAACCAACATGACAAAATGCTAAACTTGAGGCTTCAATCAGGCAGGGCTGAAATAACGCCATCACTTCTGTGATACAGTTAAACGTGATTGTATGAACCACACCCCAAACTTTACTACTCCTCTGCTGCACATCGGCCCGTCTGGTATGGCGCTGCACATGAATCATAACCTACAGAGTCACCTATCACTCCCACACATACCAGTCTGACCTGTGAGCAAATAAATGTAAGTTATTAACCACTCATCATCCAATTCAGAGTAATTGAGTTATGTAATGTTTCTCTTGCTGCCTTTTTCTTTTTTAAATCTTGGTTCATTGAGTGGATTAAAAAGATAAAACAATTAAAGGGAACGCACTGAATCACTAAAGATGATGATGATGGTTATAATAATGGGGGGATTGGTTCTTTTCATTGTAGGTGCATGACTTTACTTGAACATGTGATGAAACAAAAGCTTAAGATTTGGACATTTGGACTCCTCTTATTGACTCAAGGAGGAGGAACCCAACGATTGTTCTCAGGAATGACGCCTCCAATGCAGACCTGTTTACCTTTCTTATGGTAAGAGCTTAAGCATTGATCCGAGTAAACTCAGAGCTGCTTCCCTTCATACACCACAGTTATCAGCAGTATGCACAGAGGTGAGACCGTGTCAAGTTCAAGGTGGTGAGAGGAGAAGGTGCAGACAAAAGGAGGGTAAATGATTGATTGAACTAATACTCAATATTTGTAATAAAAAGAAACACAAAACCAAACGCTGTCATTTTCTGGTTTCAAAAACACACCTGAGCAGGACGCAGCTCTAAAGAGTGTTGTGGTTCCAACGTCATTACACATATTTGTTAAAAGTTGAAAGCCAACCAGTTTCACAATAGTATAAACCCAATTTAGTCCTATAATCCAGAGCTTGGTGAGTAAATAGAATCATTATAGTGTCACATCAACGGATCAAAAGGTGACGTCGTATCTGTGAACAGACGACAAGCTAAACTTCTTCAAAAAACCTTGTGATGCAATTCCAAGAAGTCAGGAAAATCTCAAAGCATGAAGGCTTTCTGGAAGGAGCTTCACTTTTTTATATCTTTTTCTTCCCTTCTTAACATTTTAGCGCATTGCATTGATTTCCAGTTGTGTGCGACTTACTGCTTTTAAAACCAAGCTGTAGCAGACAGTGGAAACGCTCTGATATAACCGTATGCTGCACTCAGCATCAAGTTGCAAACAGTAATGGACAGGATATTGAGCCTAAACGCGAATCAGATGAATTACCCAAAGACGTTAGGAAGCAGCCATTACTGCAGTGGCATCTCCCTACAAAATCTCTCTGTTTGTATGGATGCTTTCCTTACCCGGTGTTTCCACAGTAATGTTGATAATGTGATGGAATGTACAAAAAGTTGTCTGTGTTGTGTTTTATTTTGAAACTAACAGGATACTCTGTGCGTTCCTACATCTGACTTCCTGTCTGGGTTGATCTAGTCTGTTCAGCTTCCCAAACATTAAAATTGATATGACAATTTTTAAACAACTAAGGAAGTTTTCTTGTAATTTCATGAAAAATAACAGAATTTAGTTTGAGAGCTGTAATCACCGTTACCGTGGAAGTTTGTAGATTTGTCTAATGATTTCTAAATATCTGTGATAACATGATACATCTTTTTGTAAAGACACATAGGGTGCTGAATAATGAGACATCTGTAAGTCCATTTTATGTTGAAAGAAGCAGCAACATGAACACACACCAGTCTCTTATCCTAGAATCATCTGAATCACATTATACGCTGATGACACCTCACTTCCTGTGGCAGGTTAGTCAGTTTAGTCTTATCTGTCCAGACACGGCACCTCACTGATCGCTGCTCTTATCAGTCACTTTAATGTGTTTATTGGAACGTGTCGGACAGTTTACAGCCCTGTCCTCAGCTATCAAAGTCAGTCTAACCAATAGGCCTACTCTAAAACACAGTCAAATTAACATTTTCAGCATTGAGAGATCAGGAACGTCACAATAAGTAAGTAGTCATACGTCTAAGTTAGGAATGTTCTAAACTGATAACACAACATACAGACTGACAACAAGAACAGTATCTTCGACTTTGGTTAATATGCAACAATTCATATCCAAATAGGTAGGTGTTCTCCTTAATGATGTGTGCAAACAGTGCAAAACATTCACCCCCCGTACAGTGTGTGTCCATCGAGACATGAGCTAATCACACCTATTTGGTTTTTTGAACCAGGCTGTAAACATGTTCATCTCTGCTGTAAAAACAGGCTTTTTAGAATGGGTGTGTATGTGACTTCCTGTGCTTATACAGCCAGCCTCTAGTGGACACTCCAGGAACTGCAGCATTATGCACATGACTGTCGTGTGAGATGTTTGCATCTTTCATTTTTTAGGTTGCAGATGCAGCTGCTATGATGCGAGACAAATTTCAGACATCGTCTGACAATAAAGTCTTGTCAACTAATCAATCATTAAAAAGATCATCATTTTATGTTTTACTGAAAGCAGGTGTCAACATTTTTGCAATTTGCACAATACCATAATCATTAAACCAAACACGTAACGTCGTAAGAAGCATCTTGAGCCATAAAAATGATGACAGTGAGGAAGTGTCCTATCAGGAAGGAAGCTTTAGCCGTTTATATGTTCATCTTATTATCTCACATATATTTGACAGAATTACACTGGAAATGATCAGTCAATCAATCAGTCAATCTTTATTTGTAAAGCACTTTTCGTATCCCAAAGTGCTTTACATCAACATTTAATCAAACAGCAACACCCACCCCTCACCCACCCCATCCCACAATCCAAAAACTAAGGTAAAAATAACTAGATAAGAACAGGTACTGAGGAAACACTATCATTTATTCTAAATGAGGAAACACAGGAGGTTAGAAATGTAATAAAACTAGATGAAATGAGATTCAGTTAAACAATCTACTAAAAGCTAGGTCTTGAGTTTGCTTTTAAATCAGAATCACATCTACTGATTCACTTGTTACAGTTGCTCTTAAACACAATTTGGCACTAAGAAATATAAAAATACACATACAGAATATAGCCTATATATATATTTTTTAGATATTTTATTAATCCTTGAGGGAAATTCTAGTTCTCACTCTGTTATTGAAAGATATGCTTCTCACACACATGCACAAACGGGACCTGTGGATATGCCTCAGTGGAGAGACGTCAGAGTGAGGGGGCTGCACAGGTAGAGGGTTTGGTGGCTTGCTCAAGGGCAGGCGACGACCCTCCGGTTACCTACCGCAGTTCCTACAGACTGAGCTACTGCCGTGCCCAAAATATGGAATTTAAAAATGAAACAGAAATAACAGAATCTGCAATAAGTACCAAGTGAGAGTATCACTATGGTGACAGCAAAGGGAAATATTGTAAGGACCGCAATCCAATTTCCTCGTCAATCCAGAGTACTTCTTAAATGTATTAAAAACATCCATATTGAGAGACAAAATAGGAAGTGTGATTACAAAAGGATTTGGAACTAACATGTACCATAAACCATGTTGTATGTAATATTGTCTTAGAAATGAAATCCTTGTGGAGCTAATTTTTCTTTATTTGTTTTTTTTTTATTTGTAAATTTTATTTCATTCAAACAAACAATAAAGTTAAGAAACAAACAAACATAAAATCTCAAATTGTGAATGAAAAGTCTCTCATCTGGACTTTGATGTCAGTGACAGAGAATATTTACATACCAGACCCACTGACACATGATATCATTTCCCTTTGCCAGATTTTTCAGTCAGGAACAAAAGAAAATGTTTCACAAGTGTTTGCTGTTAGTCCCTGTAGGATACATGACCATATTTGGGTTTCAGGAAGTCCTGGACTTCCTTCAGGTAAGATATGAGTGGGTTTATGACATCATCATGCAGGATGTGGGGTAGAGTGCAAACACTGAAAGCTGTATGTTTTATTTCCGTTTCCTGGAGCTAATAACCTGCTGAGTTCTCTTTAACTATATAAATCAGAGCAGGTTTCTTACACAGTGAACTCCTGTTCTCTGAAAACAGCAGATTGTTAATCGTTACTTTAACCCCTGAACACAGAAAGCTCCCACCATATCAGGTTACCCCCCCAACTGTCTGAGAGGGAGACCAAAGAGGGAAAAGGTGAGAAAGAGAGGAAACCCCAGAGCTTAGAGAGGTGGGCTCAGCTATTATTAACTCCTCATTGTTGGAGAGTGAAGTGGGAAACCTCCCCGCAGATTCAGAGGGATTCCCACTGAATGCTTTTGTCTCCTTCCCCCTTAACGTTGAGCCGTGTATTCCCATCAGCCATCTGGTTTCCTCTGACCCACTATAAGTAACCGTACATACCTGCAAAGGGTGAACTCGTGCCCCGTTTCTGCAGGAAACAGTTTGATACATCCACCCAGGGATGAAGATGACAATGGGCTCATGGGAGAGATAACCGGTTTTTAAGGAGACATATTATGAAAAATCCTCTTCTACAGTGTTCCTGAACATATATGTGTGTAACCTGAGAGTCTACTGACCCACAACATGTGAAATAAACCATCCAGTCCTTTGTTTGTGGTCTGCAGAAGTCTTACAACACAGAGAAAAATGCTCTGTTTCAAATGTGCTCTCCTTGTGATGTCACAGTGGGATTCTGGTATTAAAAAAAAAATCCCCTCCCCTCCCCTGGTATCTCCACCCATAGACTCCACCCCCAGCCTGGAACAAAACTTTTGAGTAGGTCCACCATTTTTATTCTCTCTACAGAGGAGTGATGTCTACGGGGAAAACTCAGGGGGCGGGGTCATTACATTTAAAGATACACACACACCAAAACAGAGCGTTCTGAGAGAGCTGGTTTATACAGGGTCACAAACCTCCTCTGGTGCTTGATTCATGTTATATTTTGACCAAAGCACAGCACAGATGTTTCATTTAGACCACAGGGGACTGTTTGAAAAGGTGGAGGAGGACTGTTTGAAAAGGTGGAGGAGGACTGTTTGAAAAGGTGGAGGAGGACTGTTTGAAAAGGTGGAGGAGGAGGCTGTTTGAAAAGGTGGAGGAGGACTGTTTGAAAAGGTGGAGGAGGACTGTTTGAAAAGGTGGAGGAGGACTGTTTGAAAAGGTGGAGGAGGGGACTGTTTGAAAAGGTGGAAGAGGGGATTGTTTGAAAAGGTGGAGGAGGGGACTGTTTGAAAAGGTGGAGGAGGGGATTGTTTGAAAAGGTGGAGGAGGGGGACTGTTTGAAAAGGTGGAGGAGGAGGACTGTTTGAAAAGGTGGAGGAGGGGCTGTTTGAAAAGATGGAGGAGGACTGTTTAACCTTATCTTTCATAGGTGCAAACAATTTTCACCATAATTACATCTATAAATAAACTCTACAGTCTCAAAAAGCACAAGAGCAACAAGCCCCGGTCCAAAGGAGAAGCGAGCACTAGCATTGACGGCTGACACACACTAGGGGTGACCACAAATAGTCAAATATTCAATTGATTTGATAACATAGATTTGTTTGTTTTCTCCGGATGAATCATGACTCATCATAGCTATCTGATCTTGTTCTTATCTGAGAGTGGCAGCGATCGTTCAGGGCAGATAAGATTTGCTCCCTCCCTACAGACTGAGCTACAGTTGACCCATGTGCCCGAGACATGTGCGCGGTTTCTCTGGAAACACATCATAGAGACTCTGTATCCGGGTCTCATTCTGTAGAATTCTTCATAACCTGTAATTCCTGTTGCTGCATGTCAAATGTGAGAGTCCTAAATTTACACTGTGAGAAAAACAAAGCTCTGCAGTCAGTTATCAAACCTGCACATTGGCCGAGAAAATGTCAGTGACAACTGGACATCTACACTAAAACGCACACAAACAATACACACACACACACACACACACACACACACACACACACACACACACACACTATGTCAGGAGCTCAGCATCGGGTTCTCGTCACAGCAGCGTAACTTCACCCCGGCACGGCACTCTCAGCGTGCCAACAGAAGCACGGTGGCCCACAATGCAACTGTAAAACGATGCGCTATTGAACGGGTGACAGCCAAGTGGTGCTTCATTTATTGGCAGGTGAACACCAGGACACTCGATACAGCAGTGTGTGTGTGTGTGTGTGTGTGTGTATGTGTGTGTGTGTGTGTGTGTGTGTGTGTGTGTGTGTGTGTGTGTGTGTGTGTGTGTGTGAGTGTGTGTGTGTGAGTGTGTGTGTGTGAGTGTGTGCGCGCGCGCGTGTGTATGTGTGTGTGTGCGCGCGCGCGCGCGCGTGTGTGTTTTCCACATATATCGGTGTGCGCCGCGGTCCTTCAGCGCCACGGTTTCTACCCCGCTGGCTCTGTTTCTGGAACATGAGTGCAGATCACAGGAGAACTACAAGATCACAAGAGAACTACAAGATGACAGGAGAACTACAAGATGACAGGAGAACTACAAGATCAGGAGAACTACAAGATCATAGGAGAACTACAAGATCACATGAGAACTACAAGATCACAGGAGAACTACAAGATCACAGGAGAACTACAAGATCAGGAGAACGACAAGATCAGGAGAACGACAAGATCAGGAGAACGACAAGATCAGGAAAACTACAAGATCACAGGAGAACTACAAGATCACATGAGAACTACAAGATCATAGGAGAACTACAAGATCACATGAGAACTACAAGATCACATGAGAACTACAAGATCATAGGAGAACGACAAGATCAGGAGAACTACAAGATCACAGGAGAACTACAAGATCACATGAGAACTACAAGATCACATGAGAACTACAAGATCACATGAGAACGACAAGATCACATGAGAACGACAAGATCAGGAGAACTACAAGATCACAGGAGAACTACAAGATCAGGAGAACTACAAGATCAGGAGAACTACAAGATCACAGGAGAACTACAAGATCAGGAGAACTACAAGATCACATGAGAACTACAAGATCACATGAGAACGACAAGATCATTGGAGAACTACAAGATCACATGAGAACTACAAGATCACATGAGAACGACAAGATCAGGAGAACTACAAGATCACAGGAGAACTACAAGATCACAGGAGAACTACAAGATCACATGAGAACTACAAGATCACATGAGAACGACAAGATCACATGAGAACGACAAGATCACAGGAGAACTACAAGATCAGGAGAACTACAAGATCACAGGAGAACTACAAGATCAGGAGAACTACAAGATCAGGAGAACTACAAGATCACAAGAGAACTACAAGATCAGGAGAACTACAAGATCACAGGAGAACTACAAGATCACAGGAGAACTACAAGATCACAAGAGAACTACAAGATCATAGGAGAACTACAAGATCACATGAGAACAACAAGATCACAGGAGAACGACAAGATCACATGAGAACTACAAGATCACATGAGAACTACAAGATCACAAGAGAACTACAAGATCATAGGAGAACCACAAGATCACAGGAGAACTACAAGATCACAGGAGAACTACAAAATCACAGGAGAACTACAAGATCACAGGAGAACTACAAAATCACAGGAGAACGACAAGATCACAGGAGAACTACAAGATCACAGGAGAACTACAAGATCACAGGAGAACTACAAAATCACAGGAGAACTACAAGATCACAGGAGAACTACAAAATCACAGGAGAACTACAAGATCACAGGAGAACTACAAAATCACAGGAGAACTACAAGATCACAGGAGAACTACAAAATCACAGGAGAACGACAAGATCACAGGAGAACTACAAGATCACAGGAGAACTACAAGATCACAGGAGAACTACAAAATCACAGGAGAACTACAAGATCACAGGAGAACTACAAGATCACAGGAGAACTACAAAATCACAGGAGAACGACAAGATCACATGAGAACTACAAGATCACAAGAGAACTACAAGATCATAGGAGAACCACAAGATCACATGAGAATGACAAGATCACAGGAGAACTACAAGATCACAGGAGAACTACAAGATCACAGGAGAACTACAAAATCACAGGAGAACTACAAGATCACAGGAGAACTACAAAATCACAGGAGAACGACAAGATCACAGGAGAACTACAAGATCACAGGAGAACTACAAGATCACAGGAGAACTACAAAATCACAGGAGAACGACAAGATCACATGAGAACTACAAGATCACAAGAGAACTACAAGATCACAGGAGAACCACAAGATCACATGAGAATGACAAGATCACAGGAGAACTACAAGATCACAGGAGAACTACAAGATCACAGGAGAACTACAAAATCACAGGAGAACTACAAGATCACAGGAGAACTACAAAATCACAGGAGAACGACAAGATCACAGGAGAACTACAAGATCACAGGAGAACTACAAGATCACAGGAGAACTACAAAATCACAGGAGAACTACAAGATCACAGGAGAACTACAAGATCACAGGAGAACTACAAAATCACAGGAGAACGACAAGATCACAGGAGAACTACAAGATCACGCGGGAATAAAGAGAAAAATGTGCAGAGAAGGTGAAAAAACAGTGGATACTTGTTGGTGATGGGAAGGTGGAGGGTTTATAAAGACACAGGGGGTTTAGATGTTTGACCCAACACTGCACCATCAGTCTGATGAACCTGGTGACTACAAAGCTAAATTTAGAACGCATGCCCCCTTTCTGTGCCATTGACTTTAAAAAGCAGGCGGTGTTGGCTGTCCTTTGAGGCAGCGACAGGTGACACATCATGTGTCTTTGAGCTGATTACCTAACGTGCTGCTGTTGTGTGATAAATTGGCAGTCATTAATAATGAGGGAGATAATGCGTTATACCTGGCTGACCGTGGAACGGACACCAGGCTCCCTTAACCCCCTGATGGACACATGTAGGTCAAGCTAATGAAAAGGACACGCATAACAGAAAGAGAAACAGAAGGATGTGTGCAGCAGTGAAGCTAAAACCAGCAGGATTCTTTAAACATTAACCAGAAGTTTAAGGAAAAGTTTTCAATTCCTGTCAGATAAATCTGTTGTTCCTGAACAGCTCCTTCCAGTAGACCAATCCTGTCCAACGTTTAAACCCTTTTTATAAAAGTAGGTTTGAAATAGTTTACTTACAACAACTCAAACATTGGCAATGTCTCCGTACCAAAATGTTGCCAATGATAGATGAAGATTTTAAAGCTTCAGTCATTTTTTTATTGTGCCGATCATTGACAGAAAAGAGATATCCATCCTTTCATTTTCTGTCGCTCATCCATGGATGGGTCGCCTTTGCAACAGGTGAAGTCAGTCAACCCAAACTTCCTCGCTCCACAGCAATGACTTACAGCTCCTTCAGCACGTTGGTTATACGGGGTCTCCTCCCACTTGGGCTTGCCTCTAAAGTAAGGTGTCCAGGAGACATCCTTATCAGGTGCCTGAACCACTTCAACTGGCTCCTTTGGATCTGAAGGTAGCAGGGACTCCGAGCCCCCCACTAAAGTCTAAGCGCCACACCTGATCTCTGAGCCCAACCATCCTCTGGAGGAAATTAAATTTGGCCGCTTGTATCTGGGATCTTATTCTTTAAAGGCTTTATATGTGATGTTTTGATCCAGCAGATGTCGCCTTTGAGCTCCAGCATGAAACCAAAACAACTCGCGCTGCATTGTTGTGTTAGCATGCTAATGCTAGCGATCTTTATTATGCTGGTATCTTCACACTGCATGTAAATTTACCTGAAATGAGCGTGATCTAGAAACACAGTTAAGCAGTGAGTACAGTATGTTATTCTTCACGACCGTTCTGTACAACGCCCGCATTATTGACCGACGCTGAGCCAATCCGCAGTGCACGGTCCATCTTACCCTCACTTGTGAACAAGAACCCAAGATACTTGAACTCGGGCCCCAAAGTCTGGACGTCCAAGTGTGAGGAAGCCAACAAAAGGATCATCTGCAAAAAGCAGACATGATATTTTTCAGCCCCCCAAAAAGTGAAAAACCCTCCTCCAGCCGGGAGAAAAGAGATGGTAACAGGTTATTTGTGTAATGGAGGTGTGGTTATAACAATAGGCTGTGGTGGAGGGGTCCAACATGATATCTTAACATGGGACCCAAATATCCTGGGACCACCCCTGGTAATGGTTGGTATGATCTGGGACTGAGAAGATCCTGTGTCAGAATGAAGAGATCCGAGGGGAACTGAGGTCAAGTCATAAACAGTCAACCGTTATCACCATGGAAACGGATCTATTATAAGAACACTGTCATAAACAAACCGCGTAAACATGTCAGAATTATATGTGTTACAACAACAATTACCTATAATCGACTGATTATTTGCGTGTAAAGGTCGCAGCTGCCCGAGGGGAAGTCGTCCTAGACAATGCAGTGACATGTTGGAACAAGATGCTAGCAGAGAGAAGACATTTTGAGTTTGTGTGATCCCTCTCTGCACGCACCGTCAGCAGCAAGCGGAGAGAATACAGAAAAGAAAACATTTCCTCTATCTGCGTCATGAGCAACATTCCAAGATTTACTGCCGAATCCTGATTGGTTGATGCAAGCCAAACTTATCTGAGCCACTGTAGTGTTTTGGCAACCGCAAACCAAACTGTCAAGTTAAAATAGCCGCAGGGCAGCGAGGAGTTTCCATCCTCGATCAGATGGATTCTACTTGAGCTTTCTCTAATACGGCTTATAAGCACCCGACTCAGTGACTAAGATGCAAAATCTCAGAGAAAGTAAGCAATAAAACTGATCGTTGCAGTGGAATGTCGGAGATGCATGTTGGAAATAAAACAAGGTGACAAGTTTCAAAACCAGACTCCATCAATGTTTGAGGCGAAGACGCTGCATGTGAGGCTCAGAGTTCACTGTAATGCTTAAAAGAGAGACAAGAAAAGATATTTCTATTTTCATTTCATTGTACAGTGTTCCCCTTTGCTATTTTTTTTGTATTATATCTTTGCTTTAATACAGAGTATAGCTTCTGTACAGTTTATTTTAATTTACCTAGCTCTTACTACAACTTTCTTTTTAATTATTATTTTATTTGTACTTTTCTACTCTTTTTTTCTTACAATGTTTTTCTATTTTATATATAATTTTAACTTTTTTGTAGAAGCTGACACAGTTGTACCTGTACAGTCCTGTACCTGTGCAAATGGCAATAAACATTTATTCTATTTTATTCTAAAAGGCATTTAAATAAAGCAGCATATACGGGGAAACTCCTGTGGATTTTGAGGTTCTGTTCTGTTATCAGGTTTCAGACATCAGAAGGTGGAACAACAATCAGCCACACTCACAAACCAACTCACAGCATTCAACAAAATATACTCCACAATTCTCACCACCATTTTGATGCTGGTGAGTTGATGCCACAGCAGAACCAGGCAGGTAAACAAGGAGGAGAGAGGAAAATAGCACATTATTAGCATGTTAGCACCCATATGAAGTGAAAAACAAAACAAAAACAAACAAATAAAAAAAATCGTCACCATGTGTACAACCTCTCCCACCAGTTTTATTTTACATCATTTAGTTACTATACTGTCCTCCATGTTTTTCTTTGTCCTGTTTGCTCATTTACTTATTTTGTCCCCTTTCTAATTTATTCATTTTTATTTACTGACTCTTTTCCTTTTGTTTAGTTTGTTTGTTTGTTTTTGTCTAAATCTGCTTGCAAAACTGGATCGTACCACAGTTCCCCCTTTTGTTTGTATCTCTTTTTTTTGTGTGAGTGTGTGTGTGCACGTTTTGGTGAATAAAAGTTGAAAAGAAAAACTCCTCTCTGACATCCGCCTGCTGCAGGATGTCAGAGAGGAGTTTTCCACTCACCCTTGTACTCACTCAGACTGCATTTTTTTGTTTCCGAGTCCGTTAAGTGGGCGTCGGCAGTGACTTAATCACTGACATGATACCACGCTGACTCAGGTTCAACAATGTGCAAACAATGCACTTTTTAAGAGAGTGCAGATTTGTTACGCATGTGGAAGAAATGACGAGGAGGACGAGGGAGAAACAATGAGAGGTGAGGAGAGAGAGAGAGAGACAAGATGGTCAAAGGAGAACATGAAGAACGTGGTGTCACCCTTTCTGTCAAATTAACCACACTTTTTTCAGCGGCTGCATCCCTAACAACCGTCTGCTTTGCTTGGTAACGGTTTATTCTTCTTCACAACAGTGAAATATAAAGGGATAGCAGACTGTTGCTATGTGCAATTAGCCAAACAGAATCAAGAGTTTAACCCAGTTATGTAATATCCTGGTTCTGATTTTATGTAATTTAGAAATCAGGATGTATTTTGAAGCCAAAAACACATTTGACATTTCTTTCTTGAAAGCCTCCAGACTCCATGATGCAGATGCAGAACAGAAGAGCTGCTCACTGACCTCTATCAGTTTGTTGGTTGGTGTTATGGTGTGACTGCAGTGTTTATAAAGGGTTACATGATCCAACACATCATTTGAAAAAATCTACCCATCAGTTCAACAGCAGAAAACCAACTCTGATGTTCTGGAGATAATATTACTGTTTTTGTCAGTGAAGTCTGGTAGCTTAGAGTTTATGTGCTCACACTGTTTGACCATTATGTCCATAATGTCCAGAAAGTGTCCTTTGACATCTCTCACAGACGGAGTTTGAAGGTCATGTCATACGCATCGCTCCAAAAACATTTAAACATAAATCAAATCCAGTTTTATTTATAGAGCACATTTTAAAAACAGCAGAGTTTACAGGCCAAATGAAACTGTTGTTGTAAATAACAAAAAGTGGTGGTCTTGACCGGTCTTGTTTTAAAAAGTCCGCCTAGTCCGAGACCGAGAGAAGCGGTCTCTAGACCGGTCTTGATTTTGAGTACTGAATGTTTTTGACAAAGGTATTAAATCATGGCTGAAGGAGAAACGACATTGTTCTCACACCTAAACGCACATGAGCTCACAAATGTCTGTCGTATATTTTTCTCTCTGTAACTGTATTTTATCCCTGTTGCATTCATAACTGTGCCATATTTATAACTGAACAGTTTTTATTTTCTTATCCTTTTTATCTTTATCTCTGTTGTTTCTAAAAGCCTCCCGTCGACAGGTGTTGCAAATTAGCATTTTGCTATAAACACTAAGAGCAGTGCATCTGGAACTTGTGCATGGTTAAATGTTACTGTATGTCTATGTTAAATAAACCAAAAAGTAAAAAGAAATAAAAAAATAGAAATAAAATAAATAATAATAATAATAATAATAATAATAAAAAAAATAAAAAAAATAAAAAAAATAAAAAAAATAAAAAATAAATAAATACTACAACAGTATCTCACTAAGAGTTATAAACCAAGAGACAAAAGGTGTAAAAATGAGTTGTAGGGGCTCGGTCTCCTCTGGTCCTCAGCCTCGTCTCTGGAAGGCAGCAGACTTCAATGACCTCGAAGGGCTATAGGGCTGCAGAAGTTCACACAAGTAACAATGTATGCAGTATCATTTAAAAAATAATTCTTAAACAAACATGTAGCCAGTGGGAGGAGGACAGGATGAAGGAGAAGTGCTCTCGTATTGTCCTCTCAAAAGACGATCACTTATTAAACTTCAATTAGGCGACAGTAAGAGAGTTCCAACGCTGCTCTCTTCTTTTTAATGTTTCTGACTGATAAAGATGAAGTGGAAGACAGAGTGAAGGGAGAGAGAGAGGGGATGCGTGGGTGGTCCTCTTTGTGATTGCTCGGTTAAGTTTCTTTTCTCAGAGATTAAAAGCGACAAAAGCTGCGATATGGAGCGACCTTTGACCAGCGTCATTCTGACAGTTGCTGTATGAGACTGTGATGGAGAGACGCTGAGCTAACCCACTGTTCAAACACTGGAATTCACATCTTTACTCCTTCTGTGTCATACCTAAACACACACACACACACACACACACACACACACACACACACACACACACACACACAGGGTTTCTTTCACGTTAACTGTACCCAGTGCACACCCACACTCCATGACAGAGTCAGAAGCTTTTTCTTAAGAAATAAAACACAGATTTATACTTAAAGCAAAGCTGCTCAATCATCCCTTCTGGGCCTCCATACATGTGCGGTGGGGTGAAGCAGAGACAGGATATAAACGTCACTCCCCACTCCCACTGGCTCCAGCTGAATTCTCCTGAGAATATCCTGCTGCGTTCTCACTTCAGCTCACTGGAACTCGATGCAGAAAAAACACTAGAGGTCAGGCAGGAAAAACTCCAGGTGAAGTCAGAGCGAAAGATTCAGCTGTTTGCACTCACACATAGAGCTCCTCCGGCAAAGATGTGGGAGTTTTCAGGAGTTTTTTTCAAGTTTGAAAGCCCTGTCTTTCTGCAGAGACCCTGTCCTCCTTTGGTTTGACTTTAGCATTATTTATTGCTAATCTGTAATGCATCATTTACAGCACCTTTTGTACATTTTGTGTTCTTTATTTTTCATTTTTAAATTGTATTTTATATTTTGTAATATCTTCTTATTCTGTATTATTTAAGTTGTTGTTAGTTCTGCTTTATTTCCTTGTTAATTGTTTAGCACCAATACACCAAGTCAGATTCATTGTATGTTTAAATGTACTTGGCAATAAAACCTGATTCTGATTCTGATTCTGATTCTGATTCTGATTCTGATTTGTTATGCGATGTGTGTGTGTGTGTGTGTGTGGTTTCTTTTTGTCGACTACATTTGAGATCATAAACACATTTGCCTGCAGGTTCCACTGCTACTCCTTTCAGTTGGTAAAAGCTCCCCCTGCTGGACGAAACAGAGAGCTGCATTTAAAGAAAACTGTCATGATTTGAATCAGAAAACAAAAGCTTTTGAATTCTTGAATATGAAGAATAAAGATGAGAAAGAATTTGATTCCAGAAAGATGAGGTGGAACTGAATAGCGGTAGAGTTCTTTTTTTTAAATTATCGATAGTATCGAAATAGACAACTTCTTAAGCTAAAACCTGAAGTGTAGACATCTTAAAACCTGTTCAAATCAATCAAAGAGACAGAGTACTTTTTTCTCAATATGGCTGTACCATCCCAAAGACGGTTTGAAAAGTAAGCAACGTCCCCGGGAGATATTTTCAATCAAAGGTGGATGGACCTTCACCTGAAGTGTTTGTGCAACATTAAAGGAAAGAAAGCCTTGAGAAGGCCAATGTGTGTGTGTGTGTGTGTGTGTGTGTGTGTGAAGGCCACATTGCACCACAGTTGTGCAGCCCCCTCACACACATCATCTTTATTGATGTGTTGTTACGCAGGTGGCCTGGGGTTGGTCTGTTTGTTCTACTGTGTCACTGCTAAGGTATAATGCATATTAAAGACACACACACACACACACACACACACACACACACACACACACACACACACACACACACAATCCTTTGAGGTTGAGGTGTCAGATTTCCTCCTGCAACAAGGTCCTATGGTTAACAGATGTGAGCCGACCAAGATGGATCAATGCATGACTGTGTTTCTCTCTCTCTGTGTGTGTGTGTGTGTGTGTGTGTGTGTGTGTGTGTGTGTGTGTGTGTGTGTTTGTGGGGATCAGAGATAATCAGAGCTGCCTAATGATCCCTCCAGAGAGACCCTAGCTAATCTCCTGCACCCCTGGGATACACTCATGCTCACACTCACACACACTCACACACAAACACAATGATGCACAATACACACACACACACACACACACACACACACACACACACACACACAGAGTCAGCTCTTATGGGGGTTTGTTTGGTTGTGGCCCTGTGCGGGCTGGGTGGGTGGGAATATGACAGCAAAGTGCTGGTGCAGGTCAAAGGGAATTCAAGGGGGATGTGTGTGTGTTTCTTGTGTGTGTGTGTGTGTGTGTGTGTGTGTGTGTGTGTGTGTGTGTGTGTGTGTGTGTGTGTGTGTGTGTGTGTTTCTTGTGTGTGTGTGTGTGTGTGTGTGTATTCATTCACTCTGGTTGCAGGTTTTTTTTTTAAATTGATTTCCAACCTTCTTTGCCTTAAACTGGACAGGTTACCTCATAATCATTTACAGTAGGGTCAGAAGAACATCTCTCTCCCTGTGTGTGGTGTGTGTGTGGTGTGTGTGTGTGTGTGTGTGTGTGTGTGTGTGTGTGTGTGTGTGTGTGTGTGTCTCTGTGAGGTTGTGGTTGACGGGCAGAGCGAGTAGACACAACCATTGCACGACTTCTGCGTTTTCAACACTCAACATCCTGAGCAAAAAAAAAAACCTCCCTAGTCATCGGCTGTTTTTGGAACACCACCGTACTCGTCAGTCTCCCTCATCAACCAATCACAACCAAGAAGGGGAGGGACTTCTGATATGAGCTTTGTAAGCAACAATGGCGGAGAAGAAGAAACTAAATCACAACGTTAACATGTTTTCTTGATGACATTTTCACAAAATAAAAGCAAACAGAGCAAAATAGCTCTAAAGGTTACAACAGAAGGGGTGGAGGTTAGTTTTAGTAACCATAGCAACAATAAGAGAAGCGCTCTGAAACTGAGGTCGTGAGCACTGCCAGCCCAGAAGAATCTTCGTTAATGGACACAAAAACTTAAAGGTTGTCTGTTTTTTCCCAAACAAACAAACAAACACAAGTGGAACTGATGAGCTGTCATAAAAAGGTGTTTCAAAATGTTGTGTATCAGGAAGAAAGGAGGAAAGACTTTGGCCACAGCAGGAGTGTTGTTTACGTTCACTGGATTAAAGGTGTTTTTTAATGTCTTATTTCTGCTAAACAATCTTCTTAATGCCTTTGTTTTGTAACTGTGTGAAGCACTTTGAGTCTCTCTGTGTATGAATGTGGCTCTATAAATAAACCTGCCTCACCTAAATAATGCAGCAGGGTATGTTTTATGTGTATGTGTAAATCTGTACAGACACTGTGTGTTTGTCTTTTGTTGTAACCTCAGCAGAGAATAACAACAGCACCTTAACAAGAGCTCCACATGGCTGAATCCTGAGAAGTTCTTTGATCTCTGCACGGCCTCACCTCTCCTCTCCGCCTCCGTCTGTGCTGATAAAAAAGCAGCAAGGAAGATTTCATGAGACGAGCCGACAAGTTGCATGTTAGGAAGGTTGATCGTGAAACATTTTATAGTCTGTCTCTCCTCCCTGTGCCGAACAACTCTGCAGCAGAACTACTAAAGGAAACACGTATAAAAAACTAATTCTGCTTCTAACAGACGCTCCTCCAAATCCTCTCTCACCTCTCGCTCCGCTGAGGAAGAGGCGCTTCATCGTCTGACATGATCAGTCGGAACATCACCTTAGGCTACCATCAGCTCCAATGTAGATCACCTGCCAGCAGAGAGCAGAGCGGGGCCGCACATGTGGAGGCTTCACCGTGCAGTACACCACGCTCACCACCGGGTGGCAGTGCAGGTCAGAGCTCACAGTGATGATGATGATGATGCTGCAGGGTGCCAGTCAACACAGTTTCCTCTCCTGGCAGAGAGCCATGTTTATATTAGGGAGGAGTTATTCAGAGCTAATTGGCACCTGATGTTCACTTAATGAAGACAGAGACAGACCGGCTGACGAGCCCTGAGAGGGGAACAGAGGCTGATCTCCTGACATGACGGGGAAAAGATACCTCCTCCGGTAATTAAGATGAAAGCATTTACACAGAAACCCCAAAGCATGTACGGATACACACACACACACACACACACGCACACAGACACACACACACACACACACACACACACACACACACACACACACAGACTCATAATTAAACCACTAATGAGTTCAACAAGCTGTTCTAATCAACGGGACTATCTGATGCCTTCTTTTGTTATATTTCAGTTGTTTGACTTTTCTGTTCTAACATTTTTGTAATTCAAACTTCACTAACTTGATGTTTTAAAGACAAACACAGTTCATGTTCAGTTTTAACAGATAAGTTATTAAATAAAACGGGATAAGAATAATTGAAACGGACGGACGAGGGGACTTTGCAGAATCATTTTAAAATTATTTTTATTAATCCATAAAGCTGTCAGTGTTCAGCTCTGACCTGCTCACAGACTACAACCCGACCCGGACCCTCGGGTCATCAGGTGGAGGGGAGAGAGGAAGGAAGGAGGAGAGAGAGGAAGGAAGGAGGGGAGAGAGGAAGGGAGGAGGGTATAGAGGAAGGAAGGAGGGGAGAGGAAGGAAGGAGGGAAGGAGGGGAGAGAGGAAGGAAGGAGGGGAGAGAGGAAGGGAGGAGGGTATAGAGGAAGGAAGGAGGGGAGAGGAAGGAAGGAGGGAAGGAGGGGAGAGAGGAAGGGAGGAGGGGAGAGAGGAAGGAAGGAGGAGAGAGAGGAAGGAAGGAGGGGAGAGAGGAAGGGAGGAGGGGAGAGAGGAAGGAAGGAGGGGAGAGGAAGGAAGGAGGGAAGGAGGGGAGAGAGGAAGGGAGGAGGGGAGAGAGGAAGGAAGGAGGGAAGAGAGGAAATGAGTAGGGGAGAGAGGAATGAAGGAGGAGAGAGAGGAAGGAGGGGAGAGAGGAAGGAAGGAGGGAAGAGAGGAAATGAGGAAGGGAGAGAGGAAGGAATTGGCCGACAAAAAGAAGACAGATTTTGATATTCAGTGATTTATTTCGTCTATAACAATGACAGTCTCCCCCGACCCCTCCCCCTCCCCCAGTGACCCCGGGTGACCCCACCACTTTACAAACCACTGCTCTATGTGTTACTAGAGTCGCCATATCATGAATCTGACAAAGCT
>NC_089208.1:511900-519093 GCF_963930695.1 Labrus bergylta | reverse complement strand
AGAGAGAGACAGAGAGACAGAGAGAGAGAGAGAGAGAGAGAGAGAGAGTGGAGAATGGAAAATGAGGAAACTATTTATCTCACTCAGACTCTTAAAGGTCTCTCTGACCATTTCTAGAATCAGAATATTTGTCCTAAGTTTGAAACGACTTCCAGACAAAGAGGACGGGACCAAACTGAACATTTTGTCCACTCATGTTTTACCTGTTTGAAAGAAACACCTGAAATATCTTCACATCTTCACAAGCTCATGAATGCTTTATGTTCCAAAAACTAAAATCTTCAAAAGTCAGAAAAATGGGGCGCTGGTGGTGCAGTGGGTAGTGCGCACACCCATGTACAGAGGCTGTGGCCCAGGTTCAAATCCGACTGTGGCTCCTTTCCCGCATGTCATTCCCCACTCTCTCTCTCTCTCCCTGATTTCCAGCTCTGTCCACTCTCCTGTCTCTCCATTAAAGACACAAAAAGCCCAAAAATAAATTGTAAAAAAAAAATGTTCATGGTGTTTGAATGAGCAGCTTGCCATCACCTCTTTCTGACACCGTAAATGATAAATGGACTTGAGCTTGTTTAGTTCTTTTCTTGCTGATTACTCAAAGCGCTTTTACTGCGCAGGTCACACACACATTTTTGCTCCGTTCAACAGCACACATGCTGCACAACTACGAACATTTTCTGAAGCGCAGCTGGATTTCAGAATCAGAATCAGAGTTATTGTCCAGGTGTGCTCACACACACACACAAGGAATTTAACTTTGGTGAACTGGTGCTCTCTTATGTACAGGTACAACATTAAATATCAACAATAAACAGAATTAGAAAATACTAATATTTACATGACTAAATATGAAACAGTGCAGTGGTGAATAGTGCTAAAGATGCTGAAGTAACATGATGAGTAAAATGCAGTTATGTGACAGATGGCTCAATTAAGATGTCAGTTACAGTATCTACATAAATAAGTGTGTGTATATTGATCATTTAAATTAAATAACATATTTTTACATATATGTATAATTCACAGTGAGTTTCACATTTGTGAGTTAACTTGTTGTTGATTCAGTGCCTGTTTCAATGTACCGTTGATGAAGAGATGGGATTTATAAGATCGCAGTGTGTACACGGTGCATTACTTAGAAATTTGTTCAGGACGCTCTGAGTTTCCTGTTCAGCTTGATGTTTGCAGGAAAGGGTTTTTGAAATAGATTTGGCCCTCAGAGCAGAGCTGAGCCAATCGAGGTAAGTATTGATAACATCATCAGAAAATAATAAAAAAACAAATAAAAAACATGCTGTAGGTGTTTAACATGTGATCATGTTGGGGGGGCCATTATTTCCTAGTTTGACCATGTCATTCAGCTGCAGCTCATTGGTACATTTTTTAAACTTTCATGCAGCGCCATGTTCCTGTCACTCACCGCTTGGTGGAGATAGAACGGGTAGAGAACTGTGAACGGATTACACAAAAAAAAAAAAAGATTAAATATTAAAGTTGTTCTCCTTTGACCGGCCGAGTGTTCTCTGCAAACTGATCCGAGGGAGGTCAGTCATTCAGAGATCAGAGGTCAGGACATGGGACGAGAGCGCAGACGAAGAAGATGAGCCGAGGGACTTCCTGCGACCCCCCCGACCCCCCCCCGACTGTGATCTCAATCCTCTGTCTGCAGCCTGGGGGCGATTTGCAGCAGCAGCAGCAGCTTCAGAGTCCTGAAAGTGCAGTCTGAGTAGTCATGAGTTGTCGCGGGGCGGGAGATGTTGTCATGGTTAAGAGGTGTCAATCACAGGAGATTAAGGGGAGGTTGCTCAAGTGGGGGTCTGCTGGGAGTCTCCTGAGTCAGGCTGTCTCTCCCTGAACCGTTGTTCAATGTGCACATATGAACTAAGATATGAGAAGATGCAGGTGAAGCAAACACACTCCCCTCAGGCATGAAAGAAAGATGATGGTATGAATGATGTATCGTGCTGTTACACACACTCACACACTCACACACATTGAGAGAGGGTGCAGGGGAGACACTGGACTACATTCATGGCTTCTGTCTGCAGAAAGGGAAAGATGACTGACAGACGGCTCACCCCCCAATTTATCTGTCCTGTGTGTGACTTCTCTGGAACACGAACTTGGATTTCATTTCATCGTTGTCATGAAATGTTCAGGCCCGATTGTTCAAAAGACAAAAAGTTTCTTTATGTCACACATTTCAACAACAAGGTAATTCAAAGTCCTTCACACAAGACATGAAAAGCATCAGGACAGAGGAAAGAAAAGAAACATTAAAATAGAACATCACTGAAATTATTAAATCTGAAAATATGTTCAAATAAAAATAATTAAAATGGAATTAATTTAAATTAAAAAAAAAAGGAAATTAATTAAAAGAGTTAAAAAAATTATAATAATTACAGTGCAGAGTAAAAGTTTAAAATCTTATACTGTTTAATTAAAGGCAGCTGTAAACAGGTGAGTCTTCCATTTAAAAGAGCTAAAACCTCCAGTTTGGTGCGCGTCCTTAAATGCACCAAACCAAGAAACACCAAAGCCATTGATGAGTAGAGAGCGTTTGCTGCAGGAAGCGGCCAGCTGGATGAAAAAGTGCAGAGTCAAGTAGCCTAGTTTAGCTTAATTTAGCTAGCTTAGCTTAGCTTAGGATAGCTTTAAGATTGGAAACAGAACATGATCCAGTCTGGATTTGGCCAAAAGTAATGATCAGTGGTCTGATGTTGCAGCGATGACCGCTCCAGACATCGACAGAAGAAAGACTTCTTGAACATCTTCTTTCAATTTTTCAGAAAGGCGCTATTGACGTCACGACACTCTTTTCAAAACTCCCACTAGTTTTGCCTCCTACTTATCTCGTAATAAATGATCTCAAACACAAAATGGAGCAGTGTCAACAGACTGTTGTCATGGAGACATAACGGGTTGTGGGGGAGCTGAAGTTGATACGAGCGTGCAGCCATATTGGTGATAGTCAGACAATGCTCAGCGGTCCGTCTCCGGAGCACCTGACATGCTGATGCAGAGGTCTCAGAGACTTTCACTCCTTGGTACTGACATGTTGGATCTGTGTTTCTGTAACTTTTGGACCCTCAGCTGTTTGGCAGAGTTACAGTCAAGGTGATCTGAACATAGTGGGGGGAAACTGTCTTGGCGTATAAATACTGCAGATGGACAGATAGAAAGACGAGCTGGCAGACAGAAATACAAAAGGAACAAATGTCAGACAGAGACACAGTTTGTTTCTGACTCGCCTGCTCCTGTCAGTCTGCTCGCCAAAAAGACTTTCCATCAGTGTTTGCGTTTAATGACTCAGAAGAAACAACATACAGATCTTAACTTTCAGAATCAGAATCAGAATCAGAATCTGGGTTTATTGCCAAGTACATTTAAACATTTTGACTTGGTGTGTTGGTGCTAAACAATCAACAATCCCCACCGGATTGTTGATGGACGGCTTGCCAGAAATCTTAGTGTGTGTAACTTTATTGCAGGTTTCACATTTACATACCAACTGTTGAGATATAAAAACATTTTTGGTATTGACAGTGTGGCATGATGCTTTGGGTCCGTGCCTCCCCCCCCCTTTAAACGCCCACCTGTCGATGATGTCAGCTACACGCCTCGCGAGCTGAAGAGTTTGGGAGCCCTTCCTTTAGTTTTACACTTTGGAGTATTGAGACCATAAACTCTGGTGTTTCCTCTCCACAGTAATCCATTCTGACCCTGCAGCTCCCTGGAATGACTGGAACAAGTGTTTTGAAGACCACAGGCCTAATTACCCTGATTACTCTCTCAGCTCTCGGCCCCCAGGGCTCCGGCTCGGCTCGTCATTCACCTGCTGCCGGCCTGAAAAAACCAAAGAGAGAGAGAGAGAGAGAGACAAAGGGTTAATACACAACAGCTTGTTTATCAGGTAACAGTTGCAGCACCGACACCACCTGCTCCCTCCCGGAGCGTTGTTTCAAACCATAAAGGAGAATCCCTTTGATCTGAATTTGATCTCTTAAAGTCTCTTAATAATGACCGATTACTACGAGCTACTTGAACACAATCTTTACTATGGGAGCGATTAGTGATCAGAATTCAAATAATAAAGCTAATTTGAAAATGAAAATGCATTAACAGAAATTTTAATTTTCAGAAAATGGGTGTATTATTTGACTCAAAAATCAATTCATGACTAATTTATCTAATTTGCATTTTAGTTTTCAACTTCAAAAATGCACATTCTTTCTGATCACTAGTCGCTTCCATACTTTACACCCTCAGAGCTCTTAATGAGGTTGTTTAATGTTAGCAGGTAGCAGATATGTTTGGTGGTCCAGATGCAGGTTTGTGTTAGAGCTCTAGTTCCCCCCCATACTCGCCTCCCTTCAACAAAGGCCGCCTGTGGTCGCCTTTTGTCTTGACTCAAAAAGTTGCACTTGAACACACCACAAAGACTACAGCCGACGGCCAACCACCACGTACGTTCTGCTCATGCGTTAGAGGAAATACCTCTCCATGCCAGTAGGGGGCGGTAGTCCGTTGTTATGATACGAGAAGACCATTTTCACACCGCTGTCGGTCACCTCTCGTATTACAGGTCGTCTACTAATGGAGAATAATGTCTGATAAAAAGGTGAAGATGGCGCTGGCGTTGTCAGCTCTTGGTCTTTTAGTGGAAAAAGAAAAGAAGAGGAGGAGGAGACAAATAAGGAGAAACCTCACTAATGGGTGAAAGCATGGAGACTACAGAGACATGCTCAAGAGGCTTTACTGAACCTGAGAGGAGAGCTGGAGAGAAATGAAACCTCCCAACAGCCAATCAGAGAGACTCCTCTTAACGGCGCCGGAAACAACGCAAAAGTTAAGGCGACGACCGCTCACCGACGGTCCAACTAGGACTGACAGCCGACGATCTCCTTGGGCCTTTACACCTCAACACGATGACTAAGGATGAGGAGGAGAGGAGGGTGCTCAGAGGGACAATGTATTGAAAAAAATGAAGGTGCACAATTTAAACAAAGGAAGAGAAGGTAAGATGTGTAAAATAAGTCAAATCAAAATCCAGGGTGAAAAAAGTAAAAAGGGTCCCATTCATGAAAGGACAAAGAAAAGTGCTGCAATTTAATTATTTTCATATGATTGAAATTTAGCAGGTGCACGCTCCCGTCTGTGGAACTGCTTTCCCTCATCAGAGGTGCTAGCTCAGTAAATTTATTCAAAGCACAACTTGAAACCCACATTTTTTTCCTGGTCTTTGAAACATGAAAAGAAAAATCCAATATTTGATTTAAAAAAAAAAAAAAAAAAGTATTTCTTGGTTATTGTTGTTTTTATGCCTCGTCTGTGAAGCGCTTTGGTCAGCTGAGGCGGTTTTAAACGTGCTACACCAATAAACTTGACTTCATTATTTTTTTTGCTGTCGTCCTTGATTTTTTTTTCTAAATCTCCTCTTCAGAGTACGGCGTTGATGTTTTGGTGCTCAGTTCTTGGTCGTGATCACTTTGTGTCTCGTTCTGTGAGAAAAATCAATACAGGGCAAAGATAAAAAACCAAATGATGAACTCTGAATGACAAACTAAGTGGTGTAAATTGATTGTTAGCCCGCCGTTCCACTGTGTATGTAAACGTGTGTGTGTGTGTGTGTGTGTGTGTGTGTGTGTGTGTGTGTGTGCCCCACAGGGAGTGTGTGCTCTGTGATCCAGGTAATGCAGAGCAGAGTGTGAACAGGAGGAACAAACGAGCGGCGACCGCTCTTCATCCATCTTCTCTCTCTCTCTCTCTCTTTGTGACCTTGTTCATCTCGTCTTCTCTTATTGATCGGATGATGGGACGCCGTTTGCAGGGCGCTCCTGACAACCTGGTGACAAGACTCCACAGGGGACGCGGGGCGGGGGGATTCCCTCTGCAAACATGCAGACAGTGACAGAGAGATAAGTGCTGTGATCCTCAGCGCCATGACGCAGCGCTGCAGAAAGTGAAATCTATCAGCTCGGCCTGACAGGCGGCAGGAAGGTGGAGGGTGAAAGTACCAGCAGTCAGATTTGTTACTGGATCAGTGTTAGAGTATGAGAGGTGTGCATGGAAACACACAATAATCCACTTTTTTAATTACCGCTCCAACACTGTATCTGTTTTTTTGGATCCAAACTACAAAGCCATTATTCATCCCATCAGTGCAGACATCTCCCTATCGTTCAGTCGATAGTGGTCGCATGCAATCTGCAGTCGACGTCTTAGCATGTGGCTCCCTTATCGGCATTCCCCTCAAAAGCAACGCGGGATTATGGGTGTTGACACTCGGAGGGGGTCGGCCATTACTCTGATAATTAGTAACACTGCACTGATTCAAATGATCCATCATGGGCCGTGCCCTGCAGATGAAGTCAGTGATTTATCATCGTGCGGGATGTCTGAGGTAGAGTTTGTTCTAAAACTGTGGGGAGAGGACAATAAAGGGAGCGGGAGCGTGCCTATGTTCCCACATTTCTATGTTCCCACATTTCTATGTTCCCACATTTCTATGTTCCCACATTTCTATGTTCCCACATTTCCTTTTTCATAAATTTCTATCAGATATTATTTTATTATTTTCTTTTATTTTCTCCCAGTTTGGTCGCCAATTACACCCAACCTATTGTCCAGTAGCGATGGTCTACAGATGGAATGTAGCGTTTAGCTAAATCTGGTGCGCCCATCTCTTTGTTTATTGCAAACATTTCATGTAAGTGCACATTGTCCTTTTAAATAAACTAACTAAACTAAGTAGCACAGAGGCCTCACAATGACTAGCTTCCGGTCAGATCAGTCGAATGAAGCGCAGCAACTGGACGCAAACCATAGTTGGCAGTACATCAATACCTCTGGAGAGCCGGGTTGGCATAGAGAGGGGGGGGGCTCCTGGGATGCTTGGAGTCACTTTCCAGAAAAATCTTAGAAATGTGGGAACATAGGGCTGACCCTAAGGAACCAGCTGATGGTGGACAGTCTGGACTCCAGATAGATGTCCTGCACTGTAAAATATTTTCATCTAGAGCTTAAGAGTGCTGCATGTCGTCCCCCGCTCTCTCCTCCCCGGTGTTTCCTGTCTCTCTTCAGCTTTCCTCTCTAATAAAGGCAAAAATCCCCCCCCCCCCCCCCCCCCAAAAAAAATATAACTTTAAAAACCTTAACCATATTATTATTTTTTTACAAAACCTAAACCAAAC
>NC_089208.1:496900-509400 GCF_963930695.1 Labrus bergylta | reverse complement strand
GTTTTGATGACTCATCAGTTTTGATTTGATGAAGGATAAGAGTTATTCACAATAAGGCGTGTAGCTGACCTGATTGACAGGTGGGGGGGGGAGCAGTGATGTTAATGAAAGTTTAAGTTCCCATCACTGTCACGTCCATTGTCATCGGACAGCTTTTGAATCTCATAAGAACAGATGACGAGTGAAAGCCGAATCAATAACCACCAAAGATAATCCAATCATTCCTCCAATTATACAAGAACTAATTAAGTTCTTCTGCCGCAGACTGAACACTGTGTTTGTGTTTGTGCAGTGAAGCCAGCGCTGAAAGGTCCAGACATGAGCGTATGGTAACATGGCCGACCTCGGGCGCCGTAACACTTGTAGAGCACTGCGCTGGCCTTGCAGGTCCCCATTGTCCTGCTCCCATCGGCCCCCAGCAGGGACCAGGCTGCATGGGGTCAAAGGTTGATTTGGTTCTTTTAAAAAGAAAATGGGGACGTGGTTTTCCAGATGACTGCTAATTAAATACCCCCTCCTGCGTGTTTCCTGCCCAGGCTGACCTCACTGAACTGTTTTATGTTTATACCATCAGGGTGCAGAAAAGAGTTCAAATCCATGAAAAAGAAAAGGAGAAAAAATTGAAAAAAATAGTAGATTGAATTTTAAGGTATGGGTAAATAACTGACTGTCCTAATTAGTCATTAATTGATTAATAAAGTAAATCATCTCTCTTATCTCCCCGTCTGACCGGGCCTAAAAAGATCAACCCTGAGTGACTGTACTAAAGGAAACATCCATCCTAAAGGCCCTGACGCACTAAGGAGATCGTCGGCCGTCGGTCCTAGTTGGACAGTTGTTGAGCGATCGTCGTCCTACTTTTTTTCAGTCGACATTTTTCCGGCCGATTCGGTTTCTCCTTATTTGTCTCCTCCTCATCTTCTTTTCTTTTTCCACTAAAAGACCAAGAGCTGACAACGCCAGCGCCATCTTCACCTTTTTATCAGACATTATTCTCCGTTAGTAGACGACCTATAATACGAGTGGTGACCGACAGCGCTGTGAAAATGGTCTTCTCGTATCATAACAACGGACTACCGCCCCCTGCTGGCATGGAGAGGTATTTCCTCTCACTGCATGCGCAGAGTGTACGTGGTGGTTGGTCGTCGGCTGTAGTCTTTGCGGTGTGTTCAAGTGCAACTTTTTTGGCCAAGACATGAGTCGTTATTTGCCGTCTGTTTGGTGTGTCAGGGCCTTAAAGCTGAGCCTGGGGGAAGAACAGTAGTGGGACGGGGTGGGGGGTTAGAGGAGGAGGAGGAGGAGGAGAGAGGATCTCAATGACAGACTCTATAAAACAACACAAAGCCACCATAAACCCCACCTCCCCTCCTTCCCGTTTTCTCTCCCTCAGGGCGCCCCGACTCCCCCTCCCACTCTCCTTTCTTCCTCTTAATCCCCCCCTTCTGATCTTTGAGCTTCATCTGGATCATGTTTAATCCTCTGTCTGCTGCTCCTTTTAGCGCTAAGTGACTATGAGGAGCGTCGGCCAATGAATGCACTGGAATTTATCTCTGAGATTTAAAGGAAAAGGACGTGAAAGCACGACTCAGCTACATGTCTTTAAATAGGCAACAGTGATTTATTTCTGTTTGTCATTGTTGGTTTGTTGACGTCTGTCTTGAATTCACGTTTGACACATTTTTTTATTTCATTTTGTGACGGTGGTGCAGTGGTTAGCGCTGTCCCCTCACAGCGAGGAGGTTCCTGGTTTGAATCCCAGTCCTTCAGGAGTCTCTCTGTGAGGAGGTTCCTGGTTTGAATTAACTTTGTGCCTGTCCAGTATGGTGGTTCCCTTTATCCCCACCCATCCCATTCTCAGAGGTCCTCTAGCCCCGCCCACTGAGCTCTAAATGAACCAATCAGAGGATCCCTGCCTCCCAGACACATCAGTGTAACTAACCCAGCGACGAGGTCACATACAGACGCAGAGCGGGACGAAGCTGTGGCCTGTGGAATGGCCTGTTGAATGTGAGAATGTGTAATGAACAGGAGGCATTCATTATAGATCACACACATCATTTATTCATCCGTCTGCTCCGTCCGTCTGTCTGTAAACACGCCTGTGATCTACCGTCGGCGCGCGCGTGTGTGTGTGTGTGTGTGTGTGTGTGTGTGTGTGTGTGTGTGTGTGTGTGTGTGCTTGCTTTGATCGTTTAACTTTTGTGTCAATATGTCCGCACGTCTGGGTCAGCGTGTAAACCATCTCTTCTCTATTTCTTTAACTGTTTCCTGACTAATCTTTGTTTTTGCATGTCATGTGTTTAGACTGTGTTTGCTCACCCGCTCTTATTCCAGTGTTTTAAATATAAAGTTACAGTCATTCATAATAAGCTGCAGGAGGAAGAGTGACCGGAACAGTGAGAGTGTTTGATGGAGATTTTAAAAAGCAGATTTAAGCTCAGCTCCTCTAATGCAAACCATCATCCATCAATAAGAGAATAACTCCCCCGTCCATGCAGGTATACGTCTGTATCTCTCTTTGCTCTCCGTTCTCATGTTTTTCTATCAAAGCTTTCTCGTCTTAATGGCCTCTGAAATGCTGATCAACAAAACGCATTAATGCTCCTGTTCGCGAGACAGCTTGATGAGTGCCGAGTGCCGATGATGTATGGATCAGATCTCAGGGAGTCTTGTCTTAGAGGCGGCAGGGTGGGAGGGTTACTCGCTGTGTTTGGACGTGAGCAGATATCAATACGGTGCACTATGAGCGTGCACTTCATTTCAGACAAACATTGGAAAATGGAGTATGGTTCAAAACATGCCAGCACAGATTGGAGACATGTGAGGATGTGAGTTATGAGCTGCAGGGTTCTTTATTAATATCATGTAACTGTGCATGTTATGCTAACAAATGACACATCCATCTATTTTCTTCCCCTTCTCCGAGGTCGGGTCGCGATGGTCAACACAGACTTCCCTCTCCCCAGCACCGTTTTCCAGCTCCTCCTCCTGGGGGAATCCAAGGCGTTCGTAGGCCAGACGGGATATATAACCCCTCCAGTGAACGGGGTCTCCTCCCAGTGTGTGTAAAAGGCTCATGCATCGAACACTGAGGCCCGGCGGTTGATCACAGGCCCGATCAGCTGCTCCTGACCACTCAGATGGTCGTACCACTGCACACACTCGCACAGAGAGCTACGAGCAGTTTCCCTGATTGTGTCTGCAGAAAAGTGACAGACAGGAAGTACCTGCAGACCTCAGCTGACAGGGATATTTGTTATGATTGAACTGCTAGTAGACTTATGAGGTTTATGTGTGAGCGGGAGAGAAAGAGCGTTTCACTTCATTTGCCGGCTTGTAGCCGACTTGAGTCGTGCATGAGACAACTCAAATAATCTCCTTGTGGGATTTCCAGAGGGGTCCAGTTAAAGATGTCAAGTTCAGTTCAGTCCTCATGGATTCATTAACTCTGGTCTGAGAGCTGCAGACAATCAGACGTCTGTCCTTTGGGGATCTGGTTGGTTTGTCCTTGTTGTTTTTCATGATGAGCTGAGAGAGAGAAACATGAAAGAAGTCAGACTACAGCTCAATGTAAGATACATTACATTTAAAGTTATCCATAGAAATACAAATGATTAAAACACAGCTTATCAGCACTCTCATATTTGTTTATGAAAATAGCAAGTTTATCTTAATTTAGCTAGCTTAGCTTAGCTTAGGATACCTTTAAAACTGGAAACAGAACATGATCCAGTCTGGATTTGGCCAAAAGTAATGATCAGTGGTCTGATGTTGCAGCGATGACCGCTCCAAACATCGACAGAAGAAAGACTTCTTGAACGTTGTTGACATCACCGGCGCTCTTTTCAAAATATGAAGCGTATAATTGTCTCCTACGGATCGTGTCTTGTACCCACATCCTCCTTGCTCTGCGTCTGATCGGGAAATGAACGATCTCAAATAAAAAACATGCAATAATGGCGCATGTGCTGGTCAAACAGTGGCCGTTGTCGACAGACTGTTGTCATGGAGACAGCACAGCGCTTTTCTTCTCAGCGCTCAAACACTCTATGCAAAAGCTCTTTTCTACCCGGAAAGACGCGAGGTGGACACGGGGCCTTCTAGGACTCCCATCATTCACATCACTAGTCATATATATCAAATGCTAACCAATTGAAATGTTGATGTTGTTAGGTTGATGTTCTCACCCTCCCACTCTGACCTCCTCATCACTCACATTTCCTGTGGTAACGACAACCTCAGGTGTCGAGGATCTCATGAGTGTGACTTAAGAAATGTTTGATTCAGATATAAACATGTGACAACGCAGAGGATGGCTGTAGTTTAAAAAAACATAGAGAAGCAGGAAACCAAAGCTATCAGTGGAGCGGTGACTGACGGGACTGGATGAGCCTGAAGTGCGGATGTTATGCACTCGAGGTCGGGTCGGAGACTCTAAGATGGGAGGCTAATTTGCTGTGTTTTGACATGTGAGATATCAATATGGTGCATTATGCTGCAGCACTTCATTTCATCCCGACCCACGAGGGAACAAAGAGAAGAAGAAAACTGCTTAGAGTGCATGGTCGAAAAAACTGACAGTGACCTCGAGGTTTGAGAAACTGACTTGTAAGCAAAGTAATTCATTTAAATTCTTGCTTTTCTTTGCTGAAAATGAAAAAGGTTTACTTAAGAGGGAAGATCTCATGGGACTAGTGTGCATATCTGAATGTAAAGGAAGGTAAGGAATACTTTAGATGTGATGCACTGATGTTGGAAACTTTTGTATATTTGCACAAATTGAAACCAGTCATCATATTTCAATTTAAAAGTAAATTAAAAGTAATACTGATAATAATCAGGAAGTAATGCTTCAAGTTAAAAAAACAGATATTTCCTTTTGTAAAGAACTCTAAATTGAAGCGTTTATATTTGTTAAACTGGATGTTGGTTCATCTATGCAAAAAATCGAATTATATTTATTTAAAGGAGCAGTATGTAACTCTGACCCCTAGTGTTTAAAATGGGTACTGCAGTCTAAATTCTAACCATCATAGAGAGCTGTCTCCCCCCTCTCCTCTCTAGAGTGGATGCTCACTCAGGTCACCATGTGGTGGACTCTGAAGCTTCAGTGTTTATCCAGCTCTGCATGGGTCTGTAAACCTTTCTGTGTTCTAACCTCTCTCCATTTTTCAAAAGCATCTCCAATATTGATCCTAGTTTGAGCACGTTTCTGCTCGTGGAGCTTATTAGAAACATGCAGAGGCTTTTTAGGTCGGGTACAATCACTTCTATCTGAACCACTTCTCTTGACCGCTTCCATCGCTGCAACACCTGTTGACCTGATAACTGCTCTCATATCTGACAAACCGAGGGGCGTCCAAAACGGCCGTGTGGGGGGGTCTTAAAAGCGCCTACCTTCTCTGGTCCAAACAAATCCAGAGCATTCAGGAGCAGAATCTAAAGTTAGAAGGAGGACATACTGGCTGCTGCATTGTTGTCAGAGAAGCCAGCACTTCAACATAGCATGTTTCCTTAATGTCTTAATGTCTGATCAGATAGTAAGATACCTTTATCATCTCACTCTCTACACATCTCACTGATTGGACCTTTAAACGGTCACCAGCCTTTGTTGAAAATAAAAAAATGGAAAAAACAAAAGTAATCATAACTAGAAACCAACTTTTTTCTTTGATGTGTCGCTCCTGCTCTGTCATTACCCACCTCAGCAACCTCAGTAAGGCTTTAAAGAATAATGACGCTCCTATCTGGCTTATTTAACCGACTCTACAGATACCTAGAAATGTTGAAGTAAAGATCCTGTTTTATTATTTCTTTGGGTCTTTTTTCTTTATGTATACATTTTGCATGCCAAGAGTTTATCACATTTTTTAAGCAGCTTAGCTCCTGGAAGTCATCATCCATTCATTCCTACTCTGTCCAACATGTTAAGAACATTCTTCAGATCTTTAATTTAAGAGCTACACGTTGTTCTGGCTACAGAATCAGCCCTGGCACAAGCGTGGCATTCATGAGCAGCAGCTGTCCGTAACAACGACGACGAGCTGTATGTCACCACACAGTAACAGGATAGTCTTCAGGACTCTGCAGGAGCTGATCCTCTGGCTCATATGCCATATGCTCTCCCATGGCTCCAGGTAAAGCTTTACCAGAAAGGCTGCTGAATGTGGAGCAGGTTCTTATTACCAAAGTCTCTGGCTCTACACCAAAATGTTTCCTGGTGTGAAGGCAACAGTTTTAACAACTGCTTTCTTGATAACAAGCGGTCAGGTTTGGGTCCGTAAACCCTGATCTTGCAGCCAACCGTTCCCTTATCACTAAATCACAGCGGCGCGACAAAGTGTAAACAGCCAATAAATCCAACAAAGAAGAACGTGACACAGGAAACAAAGATCAGTGATTTCTGCATCTCTAAGGCAAAAAACAAAAACAGCCTTTGAATTATTCTCTCTCTGAAGGTTATTCAAACATGGTGCATTTTGTTTGGAAGTGACAATTCTTTCGACCAATCAGCAGACTGCAGTGTGTCTAGCTCCAACCTTCAGGGTCGGATTGGTACACCCCGACAGAAGGGTACCAAAAAAGAAGGATGGTACAAATCGGTTATTTTGGTACCATTTAGATTTTACCATTTATCATTCTTTAGATTTTTATTTTTGGGCACTTTGAGCCTTCATTAGAGAGATAGGACATCAGAGAGTAGCAAACGACATGCAGTAAAGGAGCCACAGGTCGGACTCGAACCCTGGGCCACCCGCTTGGAGGGCTACAGGCTCCAAACATGGGGCGTGTACCCTAACCACCGCGCCACCAGCGCCCCACCATTTCCAACTTTTGACAGTGGAAATATTCAACGTTGGAGGGGTGCCTTTAAGGTCTTATTTTCAAGTGTTGTACCAAGTTGGGAGTGAGAAACAACTGAGGCTGTACAATGGATCTCCAGGAGCTCAACACGATGCATCTGAAATCAAAGAATCACAAAATAAAAAAACTTAAAGGTCAGCGTTTGATCTTGTTTCTGTCCCAGTCATGAAATCCAAATCTGATGTACGTTCGATCAGGTGCAGCCTTAAGAAATAAAAACACACTCTTTTGTCTTCTTCAAATAAAGGCACCATGTGTGGATAACAACAGAGATGACCCACATCATCACATAGCATTAGCTTTTGGTTTGTAGCTTTAATGAGCAGTTGTTAAGGACTGGAAGTCGTTTTGTGCAGAAACATTTCAGGGAGATTAAAAATGTTTCATGCACATGCAACATGTAATCCAATCCTTTACACCGAGACACAGAGAGGCAGTAAAGCTGTCAAACACACAATCAATACTGCTCCATGATGAACCCTCCATTATCTCCATAACAACCCTCATCACCATAACAACCCATCAGCATCCCCCGCTCCTCGTCCAATCAATCAGAGGCCTCAATACTGTCATCTATTCAATTAATAATTCAGGCTTTAGATTGGCAGATGAGGATCAATTAACCCATTCTGCGTTAGGTTTTGTCCAGTTTTTTGTTTTTTTTGTCTTTCTCTGTGGAAGTCGGTAAATTGGAGGTGTAGACTCTGATTGACAGGCCGTGGTGCAGCCATCACACTTGTCACCTCAGGGCACAAACTGAATGATCAGAAGTCCATCTGACAAGCGGCCATCTTGTATTCAGCGTAATTGTGAGTTTTGAGAGTCCAAAAGGTGACAGAAGTTACATCGTAAATATGAGATCGACGACTCCACCGTGGAGGTAAACAACATCTCTTCATTCTTTTTTTTTCTTCTTTCAAATCAAAGTTGAACTGGAGTTGAAGGGCTTTGTAGAGTTGAGGTGTCGTAAAAATTCATCGTGTTTCTTCAGCCTGTGTCAACTCTGGAGGTAGAAGTCAACAAAATACTCCAAAATGCACAAAGACACATCGTTATGGAGCCGACCTCCACTCCAACTTCTACTTGAGGAGAAAGTTTGGATGAGTTTGTTTTTAGTTAAAGCAACAACATGACACTTTTCCACTTCAAATAGTCGACTCAGAGCTCGATCTAATAGTACAATGACTTTCAACGGGCTGCTGAATTGCCTGTTCACTTCACTTTGTAACTTTGGCAGCAGGTCAAGGTCATCGCAAGAGAAGTGGGAATAGCTTTACCGCACTTCTTCACACAGCGAACTTCAGCCAGTTAGCTCGTCTCTGTCCTGTTTGATACAACGGCTGAGGCTAAGAGGCTAAAGGACGAACGGGAGGATTCAAAAAGTTAATATCTACTTGTTTTCTACCCAGGACCGTTTTTAAAAGAGGGGCGGTCTCTTTTTGAATTAGTTTTTGCTGTCAGCTTTGGACATCTAGATGTGTGCCCCTTGCCTCTCTTTTTGTTTTTCTTTCCATCATTTTGTGTGATACTGCTGGGTGTTCTTTCTCTATCTTGTACGTCTGTATTGTAAAAAAGGCTATAAATAAAGTATTTTAAAAAAAAAGTTAATATCTATTAGTATTTGATCAAGAAGAGCTGAGATGAGAATCGGACACGGGCCCGGCGATCTCCCCCTCTCAAAGTCTGGTTCTTCAAAAATGTGATCATGACCCCCAAATCGGTTTTTAAAATCGGTTAAGATTTGAAAATCTTCGAGTCAGTCGGCCTTTAATGTGAGGTGAAAGCAGCAGAGAAGGTTTTCCTACCAAAGGTTTCCCTCCGTCCTTCCTCTCTCTCTCTCTCTCTCTCTACCTTTGTCTCTCTACCTTTCTCTTCTTCCCTCTCTCTCTCTCTCTCTCTACCTCTCTCTCTTTGTCTCTCTACCTTTCTCTTCTTCCTCTCTCTCTCTCTCTCTCTCTCTACCTCTCTCTCTTTGTCTCTCTACCTTTCTCTTCTTCCCCTCTCTCTCTCTCTCTCTCTCTCTCTCTACCTTTCTCTTCTTCCTCTCTCTCTCTCTCTCTCTACCTCTCTCTCTTTGTCTCTCTACCTTTCTCTTCTTCCTCTCTCTCTCTCTCTACCTTTCTCTTCTTCTCTCTCTCTCTCTCTCTCTCTCTCTCTCTCTCTCTCTCTCGCATTGGATGTCATTAAATATTCACAGCTCCATTCTGGGCTAATTGTCCTCAACATGGCAGAGAGCAGTGGAATGAAATTAACCCATTAGCCAGAAGCTGCTTTCATCAGGAAGTGAGTGTGTGTGTGTGTGTGTGTGTGTGTGTGTGTGTGTGTGTGTGTGTGTGTGTGTGTGTGTGTGGGATGCCTTTTTGCTCTGACACTCATTCATGCAGCCGTGCATTTACGTTCAAACGTGCACACATATAAAGCGTGCTCATCAGGTGATCAGGTATCTTTTTCTTCTCTTCTTACATTCTGAGATCTGTCGACACAGTTTTACAAAGCGTGCACGAGGAACTGGAAACTGTGGGAACAGTTTGAATACAATTTGAATGAAATTTGTAAATGTTGAAATTGATTTTTAAAATGTTTTTGCATTTTGTAAAACTGAAACCCTATCCTCCCTTGTTCCTTAAGAGTCTTCGTTTAATGGAAATCCTGCAGAAATATGTTGCACGCTCTGTTTGCAGACCTGAGACACATCCATAAATCATGACTGAAAAAACTTCAGTTTTAACATGATAAAAATCTAAACCTTGAAACTGAGTTGTAAGCGAAAATGATCTTTTCTTCTCATTGTGAGTTCATTTAAAAAAGTGAAATAGGAGCGTCAGAGGCCTATAGGTGTTATAGTTGTTAGTTTGTTCACTCCTTTAAGGGAGGCCGTAGTCCTTGAAAGAGGTCAACCCGGGTTTGAATCCGACCTCTGGCTCCTCTCTCTCTTCTCTCTTTCTCTCTCTCTCTTCTCTCTCTCTCTCTCTCTCTCTTCTCTCTCTCTCTCTCTCTATGTCTCTCTCTCTCTCTCTCTCTCTCTCTCTCTCTCTCTCTCTCTCTCTCTCTCTCTCTCTCTATGTCTCTCTCTCTCATCTCTCTCTGTCTCTCTCTCCTCCTAGATTTCTGACTCTGTCCTCTGTCCTATCTCTAAAATAAAGGCATAAAAAGCTAAAAAATAAATCTGAATAATTGACTGAATTTAAACTTTTAATCCGTCTGTAAACATCTGTACAGACGTCATGGCGCTCCAGCTGTGCACAGATGTTTCCCCTTTAGTTTGCTCTCGTTCTCGCTGAGCTCCCTCTCACAGCTCGGGTCAATAGAGCTCTATTGAACGTATTGACAGGGTAAAGTGGACCCACTTAACAGCACAGAGCGCCTCGCTCTCATGACGGTCTCCAGAGGACGAGCGAGGACAGCGAGAGAGAGAGAGAGAGAGGATAAATCACAGCTGTGTAAATCCTCCTCGATGAAAAACTGACCTTTGATGCGAACACTGATGAAAAAAGGCCAATCAGAGACGACCCCTCTGGAGACCTCGGCATCGTTAACGACAAACCAGGCGGGGAAACGTATTTAAACTCTGCAGAAGGACGAGGGGCGTCCTGGAGGACCCTTCAGTCTTTACTCACACCAGCCGTGCTTACAATTATATGAAAGAGAGACATATGATCCCCCTCCTCCACCTTTCAAACCAGTCCTCCTCCACCTTTTTCAAACAGTCCTCCTCCACCTTTTCAAACAGTCCTCCTCCACCTTTTCAAACAGTCCTCCTCCACCTTTTCAAACAGTCCTCCTCCACCTTTTCAAACAGTCCTCCTCCACCTTTTTCAAACAGTCCTCCTCCACCTTTTCAAACAATCCTCCTCCATCTTTCAAACAGTCCTCCTCCACCTTTTCAAACAGTCCTCCTCCACCTTTCAAACAGTCCTCCTCCACCTTTTCAAACAGTCCTCCTCCACCTTTTCAAATAATCCTCCTCCACCTTTTCAAACAGTCCTCCTCCATCTTTTCAAACAATCCTCCTCCACCTTTTCAAACAGTCCTCCTCCTCCACCTTTTCAAACAGTCCCCTCCTCCATCTTTCAAACAGTCCTCCTCCACCTTTTCAAACAGTCCCCTCCTCCACCTTTTCAAACAATCCTCCTCCACCTTTTCAAACAGTCCTCCTCCACCTTTTCAAACAATCCTCCTCCACCTTTTCAAACAGTCCTCCTCCACCTTTTCAAACAGTCCCCTCCTCCACCTTTTCAACAGTCCTCCTCCACCTTTTCAAACAGTCCTCCTCCATCTTTTCAAACAGTCCCCTCCTCCACCTTTTCAAACAGTCCTCCTCCACCTTTTCAAACAGTCCTCCTCCATCTTTTCAAACAGTCCCTCCTCCACCTTTTCAAACAGTCCTCCTCCACCTTTTCAAACAGTCCTCCTCCACCTTTTCAAACAGTCCTCCTCCACCTTTTCAAACAGTCCCCTCCTCCACCTTTTCAAACAGTCCTCCTCCACCTTTTCAAACAGTCCCCTCCTCCACCTTTTCAAACAGTCCTCCTCCACCTTTTCAAACAGTCCCCTCCTCCACCTTTTCAAACATTCCTCTCCTCCACCTTTTCAAACAGTCCTCTCCTCCACCTTTTCAAACATTCCTCTCCTCCACCTTTTCAAACAGTCCTCCTCCTCCACCTTTTCAAACAGTCCTCCTTCCACCTTTTCAAACAGTCCTCCTCCACCTTTTCAAACAGTCCCCTCCTCCACCTTTTCAAACAGTCCTCCTCCACCTTTTCAAACAGTCCCCTCCTCCACCTTTTCAAACAGTCCTCCTCCACCTTTTCAAACAGTCCTCCTCCATCTTTTCAAACAGTCCCCTCCTCCACCTTTTCAAACAGTCCCCTCCTCCACCTTTTCAAACAGTCCCCTCCTCCATCTTTTCAAACAGTCCTCCTCCACCTTTTCAAACAGTCCCCTCCTCCACCTTTTCAAACAGTCCCCTCCTCCACCTTTTCAAACAGCCCCCTCCTCCACCTTTTTAAACAGCCCCCTCCTCCACCTTTCAAACAGTCCTCTCCTCCACCTTTTCAAACAGTCCTCTCCTCCACCTTTTCAAACAGTCCTCCTCCACCTTTTCAAACAGTCCTCTCCTCCACCTTTTCAAACATTCCTCTCCTCCACCTTTTCAAACAGTCCTCCTCCTCCACCTTTTCAAACAGTCCCTCCTCCACCTTTTCAAACAGTCCTCCTCCACCTTTTCAAACAGTCCCCTCCTCCACCTTTTCAAACAGTCCTCCTCCACCTTTTCAAACAGTCCCCTCCTCCACCTTTTCAAACAGTCCTCCTCCACCTTTTCAAACAGTCCTCCTCCATCTTTTCAAACAGTCCCCTCCTCCACCTTTTCAAACAGTCCCCTCCTCCACCTTTTCAAACAGTCCCCTCCTCCATCTTTTCAAACAGTCCTCCTCCACCTTTTCAAACAGTCCCCTCCTCCACCTTTTCAAACAGTCCCCTCCTCCACCTTTTTCAAACAGCCCCCTCCTCCACCTTTTTAAACAGCCCCCTCCTCCACCTTTTCAAACAGCCCCCTCCTCCACCTTTTCAAACAGTCCTCCTCCATCTTTTCAAACAGTCCCCTCCTCCATCTTTTCAAACAGTCCTCCTCCACC
>NC_089208.1:487537-494200 GCF_963930695.1 Labrus bergylta | reverse complement strand
AAGATTTGTTTTTAATCGTTTTTTTTGTGTTTCTCTTCCACCGGTTTCTGGTGAATTAGGCCTAGAAGACTCACTGATGTGTAAACCTGTTGTATGTTCACTGCAATGATGCTCTGACAATCAAATGATTATTATGATTTTATTATTATTATTATGATTTTATTATTATTATTATTATTCTGAGGGTCACTGACACCTTTGTGGAGCGCACTTTGTAGATATTCTGATGAAGGACGATAGTCAGCTTTATTTATTCTCCTTTTGTTTCTCCAACACTTCACACACGTTGAAATTTGTTTTTGGTCACACATTGCCCTTATTTATTTATTTATTTATTTATTTATTTATTTATTTATTTATTTATTCATTTACTTGAACTTTATTTATTTTGAATGAGATAAAAAAAAAGTCATATTTCATTTGTGACAGTGTGCTTTAAATGTGTCTGTGTAAGCGACAGAAGCTGAAATAAACCGTGCACGTTTTACTTCATCCTCTCACAGACTTTCTTTGACGGAAAATATCTAAAATGTGAAAATGTGTTTTTTTTAAAAATATGATGCAGAAACATTTGAGGACAAAAAGAGGAATTTTAATTTGTGGGATGAGCTTTCAATCGGCCGCTCTGTGTTTGCCATCAGAGGTGTTAGAAGCATTTTTTAGAAGATAGATTTAATGGACGGATGCAACATGAGCTCTGAGCAGCAGTGTGTGTGTGTGTGTGTGTGTGTGTGTGTGTGTGTGTGTGTGTGCAGAGAGGAGGAGGAGGGCAGCTGCTGCTCTGAAACAGGAGAAGCCTGGAGGTGAAGGAGGTCCGTCTGAAAGCTGCTTCCCAGCGGTGATGAATAGGATTTGATACTTGAGTGACTCTAATATTGATCAGCTTTGCCGGCTATGAAGAGAAACACACGGCTCTATCACTTTAAAGGATGAGCCTTCCTATCTTCATGTCTGAAGCTTTTTGGAGTTTTTTCAACAAATGTTTCTCTGAAGTGAAGAGAAAAAAAAAACCTTCAGACTCTTTTCTAAGAGTCAGAAAGGCAGAAAAAAATCAGCTCAGACTCCAACTAAAACATAAAAAAAGAGTTTGTTTTTCTTCTGAACAAATCTGTGAACCACCATCCCAAATCAAGAGGGAACAGCAGCTTCTTCCTGCACCTCTATGTTCAGTTTAGAGAACTATAGTATGATTTAAAATGACAAGACGAGAGTCACAACAAACTGAAAGAACTATTTCTTTTAAAATACAAAAGTCCCCTTTTTTAGGCAACTCAATTATTCTCTTTCCACTAGCAGAAAGTATAAAGCAGAAAGTATAAAGCAGGAAGCAGAAAGCAGGAAGCAGAAAGCAGGAAGCAGGAAGCAGAAAGCAGGAAGCAGGGCCGTAGTGAAGATTTTTTTCAATGTGGGCGTCATGAGCCTCCCCACATTCGGGTTAGGTTGTTATCATAACAATCAAATTTGAAACTGAAGGTCCAAATTGTGTTTTAAAGCCTGCAAGGTTATAAGAGCTGCGACACCAAGGAGCTCCTGTGTGAAGGATTTATTGAAAAGTCTGAGGAAGAGCATGTTGGCTCCAATATATCACTTTTCAAATAATCCTTCATACAGGCCGCTCCCAGAGAATCAATGGTGTACGCTCAGCCTGGACATCCAGATGTAGACCTGCCAGTCTGCCCCCCCCCCCCCCCCCATCTTATTTTCTTCTTTTTACCTGGTCATGATTTTTTGGATCCTGCACCCACTTAGGGATGTGCTTGTCTCTTTTTGATGCACCCAATCCAGGAAGAAAAATAGGGACAAATTCCTGTGTTTATTCATTTCTAAAAAATAAAGGAGAAAGACTGAAACAATAAAAGTCTAAAGCACTGGAACCTGCTCATAAAACAGTCTACTCCTGCAGAGCCAACCCTATCTGAGTCCCCCCCTCATGTCCCCCCTCATGTCCCCCCTCACACCAGCTTCAAACTCATGATGTCGACCTCTTTCATTAACTATAAGCTCGATCACATTCAGCCGATAATGACATGTCTGTCAGATTCATCACGTACAATCTGGAGCTCCGCTCTGCTGCAATTAGGAGATCAAGAGAGCAACAACAAATAACCTCGCTTTACATTTCAAAGCGGCGCATTGTTGGAGGGAAACAGAGACGCTCTCTGAATGATTATGAGCCGCTCGTGGTGATGAAACCTAATCATCTGTGTCAGTTCATCCTTCATCGTTCAAGACGCTCGGACATTTCTAAAACACAAACAAAAACAGCAGCAGAGATAAAGAATGAGATCATGGTGTCAGTAAGACGTTCAGCATTTTAGAGAATCATCAAACATTCACTTTATTCATGCAGGATGGAGGACGTGCAGAGGGGACAGTTTGACACCTTCAGGGTTTTATGAGAGCACTAAACGCTTCATCCAATCAGCACACAGCAGCAGATTCATCAGGAAGAAGATTTAAAACGATGCCTGAGCACGTGGAGGAGTCTCTTTGGTTCAGCAGGTGGTTTGGGCCCGTCAACTCGTTATTAATGAATAATAAATATCAGCTGTTATGATACTATTGATTTTTTTAGCGGGTGTTTGTTTAGAAGCTTCTTTTCTCTGTCGTACAACAGCCGCTCGGCCCCCGATCCCCTCGGAGCTGCTCAGGCCTGCAGAGCGGAGCGGGGGCCTAACGGGGGCTCCGACAGTCAGTCAGCCGTGTGTGGAGCACACAGCTTCATGTCTCAGTTTTTCTTTTAATTGACTCTTTTAGTTTACATCAGTTAAACTGAAGAGAGACGTTTTAATCGAAGGTTCTCTGGAGGAGCAGAAATGACCTGACCTGTGAGGTTCCTGTCCCGCAGGTCAATCCCCACTCTCTCTCTAGCTCTCTCACCCTGACCCCGTCCAATGTCCAGTCTCTAAAAATGAAGGCAAAACAATCCCAATATAAATCAAAAAAACTAAAAATGAGAGAAAACAGTCCAGAGCTTTTGTGAAAAAGAATTATGAAGATCAGAAACTCCTAACCTCGTGTTTCAGAGGATTTCCTGCAACAACAAACAGAAAAGAAAAACCTGCACACCAATGTGACTTACAATTAAAAACAGTCGTTCAAGACAACATGGCTGCTGAAGCCTCAAAAACCTCGACTGATTTAAATATTGTTACAGATTTGTTCTCGGCTCAGTCGGTGCTTTAACTGCTGTGAAGGAAATCAGAAAATCACGCTGAAATTAAGGAGTTAAAGGATCAAAATGATACCTTCTGAATCTGTTTCAGTACATCTAATACACAAAGGTAAGAGATGAAACCATGACAACAGGCTGATTATGTCCATATAAAAGACAGAGCATTAGTGTGCTGCTCTCTCTGACTTTGTTTTGTCCTCTTCAAAGGTTTGATACTCGTCAGATATCATTCTTATCTCCCTGACGATGATGTCGTCGTTCTCTTATTTTTATGCTCCGAGGACTCAAAGAAAAACGGACTTGTGTATCGTGCATTTGTCAATATTTAGAGATATTTTTCTTGCCCACCAGACAGACAGTGGGCTGCCATGTTGGTCTAACAAAGAATGTAGTACATGGCTTCATCAAAGTTTAATCGAGGAGCGGCCTCCAGTTGAAGCCTATAAATTATATATAATTGACCGTGTAATCAATGTGAGCAGTGTGTGAGGCTTCCCTGAGACAAAGTGACGGGAGGCTCATTATACACACACTAAAAAATAAGCACATGCTGTTTTTTTCTTTACTTTATAGTTTCTTCATATTTATCTACAAACTTTGCAACATAAAAATATCTCTGAATAACCTCTGAGAGTGCTTCAGCGAGCTCTGTCCTGTGAGATAAAGCTTAAAGGTGACATATCCTCCTCCTCCTCTTCTTCAGTGTAAATAAGTCTCAGAGCTCCTCAAAACATGTGTGTGAAGTTTCTTGTTCTAAATCCACTCTGATCCTGTATTTGATCATGTCTATAAACCCCTCTATTTCAGCCCTGCTCAGAACAGGCTGTTTCTGTGTCTGTACCTTTAAATATGTAAATGAGCTGTGTCTGACCACGCCCCCTCTCTAGAAGGGCTTGGGTGTACTCGGTCTTTCTCGCTCCATGTTCTATTGTTTACGGTGAGAAGGCAGACTCAGAGGGCAGAACAAACACCTAGCTGTGGGAGTGTCACCCACCTGGGGGAGGGGCTACTGCCCTTTGTGATGTCATGAAGGGAAAATCTCCAAACGGCCTGTTTGAGCACACATTTTCTGAAAAGTGGAGCAGGCAGAAGACGGAGAGGATGGACTTTTCTCATCATTTGTTGACAAGAATAGAGACACATATTAGAGTTAGAGGAACATGGTGGACTGTGTTTAAGATAACATGTGACCTTTAAATTGTTTACGTTTCCCTTCTCTGATACAGACGGCCTGCAGTTGCTGATTTTTTTATTTTCTGTGGAATTGTTCAATATTCTGTATTATTTGCAAATTGCAGCTCGATGGAGTTGAAGGCAAACTTCGCCATGGGTGCAACAAAGTCTGATATCTTTTATTATCTGGTTTATTCACAACATATTCTCTATAACTTCTGCTTTATATTTTTTTAATAATATGCTCTATATAATGACAGGATGCTGTGATTTAGACAGCCTCAGTGTGCACACTGTGTACGGTCTCAAAAAGTCGACTTCAATAATTGAAAACTACAAAAGAAACGACACTGTGTTTTCCTCCATTGGTTGTTTTCACTGTGATCTTTTCCTCCTTCAGACTCCAACCAGGATAGAGTCTGCTGCTGCTGCTGCTGCTGCTGCTGTGCATGAGTGGATAAAAGAGCTTCTCCCAGGACAGCCCTAGTTAATTGTTTGATTTAAATAATTAAGACACGGGGCCTCGTTCTCCTCCGCTGTGTTTTCCTGTGTCTCATCCAAAACATGAGCAAAAATCAGACTGCAGCTTTCCTTCAGCTCAAACAGTCAGCCAAGTGTCTCCAATCGTCTGCAGCCAGAGAGCCAGCATCCAGCGGGGCGTCTTTTCAACACTTTTTGTTAAGTGACGAGGTGTGTTGTGTTGATTTATCCAACAAGTCGATTAAATAGATTATTTACATTTCATTACCCATTTAATTTTTCTGATCTTCCAGCTAACAGCTGTTAAAATACGCTGTAACTTAAAGCGTCCTCACGTCCAAGTCAGACACCAGAACAGCGTCAGTCTGAAAACTACCTGCATGTTTTTGCTCTGAGTTTCCATGACAACAAATGAAGTTCATATATTAACTTCAGGAGCAGGAGCACACCTTAACCACGCCTTCAATCCCCTGAAAAGCCGACTTATACCGAACCATCCCACTCCACCCCGTCTGTCTCAGTTCTTCGACCCTCCCTCCCTTCCTCTCTCTCTCTGCGCTCACAGCAGTGACTCAGTGTTCGGACCACATAGTGACCTCGCCACAGGCGCTGACATATTACTGCTCGTGATGTCATTTGAAGCCAAGACTTGCGCAGAAGGGAGCTGGCCAAATTGAAGCCACGCCCCCTTCTGCCAAACAAAAGCACACATTTAACGTCCTGATAAAAGGTCAAAGACCCCATCTGAGCGTTACAGTCCCTAACCTGTCCCCTCCTCTCTCCTCGATCCTCGAACCTGAAGTCGTTCCGTGCCGCCATGTTGAAGGACGTCTCATTTCTCTGCAAGTTGGTTTCCTCGTTCTGCTTCGTTTCCTCGCATCTCTCCGTGCATCTCTAGTGGGAGGGACTAGGACGCAAGTGAGGGAAGCAAGTGGAGGAAATGTGGACGTAATTTAAGAGACATGAGTACCCCAGATGTACACATCCTCCCGCCCACTGCGCTCAGGCGCGTGGTCCAACTTCCTGTCAGCACCTGTGCTCTGTCTCTGGTCACTTCCTGTCAGCACCTGTGCTCTGTCTCTGGTCACTTCCTGTCAGCACCTGTGTTCTGTCTCTGGTCACTTCCTGTCAGCACCTGTGTGTCCAATCAGCCAACCACCACGTACGTTCTGCTCATGAGAGGAAATACCTCTCCATGCCAGCAGGGGGCAGTAGTCCGTTGTTATGATACGAGAAGACCATTTTCACAGCGCTGTCGGTCACCACTCGTATTACAGGTCGTCTACTAACGGAGAATAATGTCTGATAAAAAGGTGAAGATGGCGCTGGCGTTGTCAGCTCTTGGTCTTTTAGAGGAAAAAGAAAAGAAGAGGAGGAGGAGACAAATAAGGAGAAACCTCACTAATGGGTGAAAGCATGGAGACTACAGAGACATGCTCAGGAGGCTTTACTGAACCTGAGAGGAGAGCTGGAGAGAAATGAAACCTCCCAACAGCCAATCAGAGAGACTCCTCTCACCGACCGCCAACGCAGATTCAACATGTCGAATCGGACGAAAAAAGGCCGACAGGGGCCGAACACACCACAAAAAGTAGGCCGACGACCTCCTCGGTGTGTCAGGTCCTGGAGGTAAACAAGATGAAGGGATGAGGAAGGAGGGTGGATGTACTGTAAGAGAGAGAGAGGATAGGTGTATGCATGAACAATAACAGGATGATGATGTCATACCTCCTGGATGAGAAAACACGGCATGTGAATTCAGTCAGAACTTATTCTCTGTTTGGTACAAGGCAGAGAGAGTGATGGGAGGAAATGTTCAACTTGTGATTCCAGTG
>NC_089208.1:465037-485037 GCF_963930695.1 Labrus bergylta | reverse complement strand
TTGTAGAATACTCTGCTGAAAGAGAAGAAGAAGAAGGAGCAGAAGAAGAAGAAGGAGCAGAAGAAGAAGAAGGAGCAGAAGAAGAAGAAGAAGAAGAAGAAGAAGAGTAGGCCTGTGACAGGATCATAGAAACAAAACAGAGCCTTTTCCCCTGTGATGAATAAATGGATGACACATAATGGAACAGCCTCCCAGTTGAGTTTTGATGTTTTGATTCTGAGGCTCTTTCTTTCTTTGACAGATATTCAATAAGAAATTCAACTTGAGCTCCTGTCATGGTGGACTCGCATGTCCTCAGCCCTCTGCGTCTCGTTTGTGTCAAGCTTCACGTTAAATATGCGATTTCAATTCTTATCAATAATGTAGCGCGCGCCCTCCATTTAAATATTCATCCGGCGTTTACACTCACTTCACACAGACAGTGGATGTGCTGTGTTCCAACACCAGTCCTATTCTCGGATTAAATAAAATGTTTGTTTCTTTTAAACGATCAAAAAATACGTCAGGCGTTTGATCTCGCGAGAGGAGAGAGGGCCTCTGTGCTGCTATGTGTGTTTGCCAATGCACGGTCCTGCCTCCATCAGAAATACACAACATATAGGATATATAGGAAAAAGAAAACCAGCACGAGCAGCCTTTGAATTCGAAGGCCTCGCACAAACAGACATAACAAGCGCGCGCAGAATGATAAAAGTAAAAAAGATTATTTCAGAAAATAAACAAAACAAAATGTTTAATTTTAATGCATGGCTACATGTAAACTGCTTATTGTTATAAATATGTTTTATACCGAGTGTATGACAGTGGGCATGTTCTGTTAATAAGGTGTTTATTATTCTATTTTATTGAATTGTTTTCCCTTTTAAATATGTATCAATAAAGACAGAAAAACAAAATATTTATATAATGGGATCTTTTCTATTTCAATTATTTGAAGGTGAAAAAAAAACTACTGAAAAAACTCCTAGTTGAGTTCATGTAAGAGATTAGAAAATGTGTTTATAATGTAATTTAATGAGATAATAAAAAAAGAAACAGGACTATGACGCTGAAAAAAACAACAAATTGAATACATAAAGAAAACATTTTAAATAACACTGAGTTATATTAAATTATTATAAGGCCTACATGAGGCCTGTATCATGATTATATTAAAGAGGCATTTTTAAATTGCGTATAATTTATTTATCCTTATTATTATTATTATTATTATTATTTAGTATTATTGTTAAACTAACTGATATTTACTGCTGCTGGTGTCCTGTTCGATGTGTATTTTTAAATCTCAAACATTTAAATAAGCCTGAGCGCTGACTCTCCACCACAGTCAGCAGCTGGAAAGAAACAAATATTTTCTTCGGGTCTCCGTCTCACACACACACACACACACACACACACACACACACACACGCACACGCGCACACGCACACGCACACGCACACACGCACACATGCACACATGCACACACGCACACACACACACACACACACACACACACACACACACACACACAGCGGAATTATTTATACCTCAGCCCCTCGTCGGCCCGCTGGTGGATGCTGATCATCAGCAGCGTCGATACACAAAATAAGAATGAGCAGTGAAGGTTAATGACGCAGCCCGCGGGGCCTGCAGGCGGCCGACCCATCACACTCCACCTGACCGCCAACACCGGAAACACACCTGTCAGAACCATCACACTCCACCTGACCGCCAACACCGGAAACACACCTGTCAGAACCATCACACTCCACCTGACCGCCAACACCGGAAACACACCTGTCAGAACCGCGCAGCAAGAAGTACAGCTTCACATATTGGCTGAAAAAACATCTGCAGGTGATGATGCGAGATCTCCCCATCGTGTTCTTGTTGAATCAGCCTGTCAGAACAAGCTGTTATTTTTATTTAATAAAAACAAATATGAGAAGATTTTATTTGTAGGATGAAGAAGATGATGTGTAAAATAAAAACAAGGCTTTTCTTATCCTGCTGGACTTTTATAAATTCATCCAGCAGAACCAATCCGACTCCCTATTTTTGAGAAACCAAGTGGAAGAAACAAGAAATAAATAGGAGCTTCCACTTAATTCAGAGAAATATGTTCAAAGAGACGCAGTGCTACGGGCTTCTCTAATCATGTCTCATCAATAATGCATTTTCAAACTGACAGGATGCCCGAAACGCAGGGCGGCTGCAACATGAAGCCCCGCTCCTCGGACGGACACCGGCTAAACTTCAGCGTTTAGTTTCAGTACAATTTTAATGAAATTATATTTATTGACGGCGGAGAGAAACCAGTTCGAGGAGCCCCGGAAGCTGTGAAACGCGGGTTTGAGCCCATGATTTCTGCAGCACATTTATGCACTTTTGCACCTTAATAACCCGTTTATTCTAGGATCTAATTCAATTTAGAAATATTAGATTTAGAAAACAGGAAGGGTCTTGTGACCCCTCTGTAACTCTATAAGTAAATACATAATTCATAATTATTTGTATTATTAAAATGGGTGCAGGAACTCAAATGAGGTGCATGCATTTCACATGATCATGAACACACTGCAGGTACAGTAAGTCATGCACAGCCACATGTGGACAGTAAACATGTTATATAAGCAGCTGGGAGCATGTGCTAAATAAAATCATGCCACACTTAATGCAGGAAACATCATTTTAAAGATGTTTTTGCTCTTTATCGGTGGTTGTTTTAATCCTTTTTATTTCCTGCAGCTCCAGAGTATTGCTGGACTTGTGCATTTTCTGTGTGTGTGTGTGTGTGTGTGTGTGTGTGTGTGTGTGTGTGTTTGTGTGTGTGCATATAAACACCACACACTAATACAGTGGAAAATATGCAAATATAGACTGCTGGATGGAAAAAACTTAAAAATCAGGCTGCTGGGACACTTTGATTAAAAAGCAAACTCGTCCTCCCAGAAGTCCTTTTCAAATGCAACAAACTGACAGAGAAACCAATAATTGGTGTGTGTGTATGTGTGTGTGTGTGTAGATAGGATGGATGCGAGTGTGTGTGTGTGTGTGTGTGTGTGTGTGTGTGTGTGTGTATGGAAGGTTGGGGCTTGTGTTTGGGGGATTCACTCCTTGTGGACTGTGTTGCTTTATTTCTCTGCCCTATATATCTGTCCGCCTTCACTCTCTCTCTCTTTTTCCCTCTCTGCTCTGGAGGCTCAGGCTGCTGCTGCTGCTGCTGAAGGGATGTATGAAGCACTACTTTCTTGTCTAGGTGATGAATAATGCAGAGCTCCGAGGCCAGCAAGTTTCCAGTTAAATACCAATTTGCTTAACCAGTGTTTCCAGCCTCTGCCAGCTGCACTCAGTATAGCGGGGGAGCCGCTCCGGCCTTTGGTAATTAAAGAAAAGATCTACATCTGCAGGAGTGGAAGAGACCTTCCGCCCTGCATGTGGTCAGCAATTGGTCATCACCACGAGTGACGCCACACTGCCTGATTATATCCATGAGGCTGAATCTTAGAGAGAAAGTGAGAGGAGTAAGAAAATGTTTATTTATGACACTGGGACTTTTTAATGACAGCTTTTTAAGATCATGTCAACACCTGTTGTAAAAATGTACATGACTTGAGTATCTCTGTTTGGATCAGGTTTTTAAAGTAAGCTATTTTTTGTGTTTTTGCAGAAACATCATGTCCTGATGAAGCGTCCTGGAGAATTCTGAAACACAGGATATTGTTGCATGCATACAGGTTCTGACAGCTGCCGACTACCTGTGCATGCACGGCCTCAGCTAAGTGATGTATCAGCAAAACAAACATGGCGGGTATTGAGAGGATTTTGAAAAGCCAAATTATTCACTTATCGACTTTACCTGGAGTTTTTTCTGTTCAGTAGGTCTCTAGTAAATTTGTGAACTCGGGTTGAGCTGATGTCAGAACGCCAAAATTCAGGAATTATCAGGAGGTTATGATGTTTCTATCCTGTGACTTTATAGACTGTATGCATGCAACAGGTGCACTCTTCATGCAGGAGGTTCCTCTTACGCTCTTTATTCTTTGACTTAAAGCCAAAAATTGTCATCATAGCATCAGGACTCCGACAGCTGGATAGCATTCTGCTGTGAGGTGCATGTGTGAACAAGCATATCAGGGTCAGCTTACCTGAAATGTTCCAGACATTTTCAGGAGTGCATGAGTGAGTGCATGAGACTCTTCTTCTCTTTCTTTTAATTTAATTTTATTCTTTCATTTTATATAACTCATTTGTTTGTTTGTCTTCCTAAAAATGTTAAATATCGTAGAGAAAGGGAAGAAAACCTCGATGGAGGGAAACATTTATGAATTTATGAAACACAGATCCAAACGACCTCAGTTTTTACTTCAAGCTACTTTAAACAAACTGTAAAACATGTTTCTGTATTGTAAGTGTTATTTTTAGTATTTCCACATCACTGGGGGGACACGACCTTTTTGACACCACACCACTTATAAAAGTGTAAAATATTGTCATCCTTATGTTGAATATAAAATATGTGTACTGTTTGTTAAGACATGATGACAATAAAAAATAAAAGCAATGAGCTTCTCGGGATACTAATCCAATCCTCGGTCTGATGTTTACAGATGTTACCTTTCAGGTCAAGGCTACATTTGACAAACTATATCAACTTCTTTAATTCTGCAGGCGTCCTCTGTCCATGATATGTGCCCCCCTCATGTGACTCTACACACGTGGATCAAACAGATGCCGGTACGGGGGCGTTGGGGGGGGGGGGGGGGGCAGAGTGAGGTCAGCGCCCCCACAGGTTCTCCTTCACAAACAAGCAGCAGGAGTCTGAACGTCAGGCTGGACGTCAAACAGAGTCCCTGCTGAGTCCTCGCCGGCAGCTCGGCTCGCTTCTGGGTAGAGGATTAGAGGTGAAACAGGGCGCCCCCATAACCGTGTGTAATGACTGCCTGCAGCCCCTGGGTCACCCTGCCCAGCCACCCCCCACCCCCTTCCCCCCTCTGTGTAATCAGCTCAGTGAGGCGGGATGCAGAACAGAATCAGTCCTCCTCCCCACCAAACCCTGAAAAAGTAAACACTGCCTCTCGGCTCCCTCGCCAATTGTTATTCATAGAGCAGATAAATATTTAATTCCATCTAAGGATACCTTTTGTTAACAGAATTACCGTACAAGCCTCGCAGCCTCCACAAATTCAAATTCTGCTCCTCGTGTGCGGGTGCAGTTTGGTGAAGCTGTTTTTTTTAGGGAGGAGCAGGAAGAGGAGGTGAAGGAAGGAAGAGAGTGAGGAGAGGAACCAGAGGTGAGGGAGGAGGAGACAGAGATGGAGAGCAAGGGAGGGGATGAAGGAGAGGTGGAGAGGGAGCAGAAAGACGGAGCTGGAGGACAAAGATGGTGGTTTGAGAAGTCGTGTAGCAGGAACAGAGACCGGCTTGTTGTGCAGAAGAGATTCAAACTGCTCACTCCCATCAGGCCGATACTTAAGAAGCCCCCCAAAGCAACAAAACATTTCAATCTAGTCTTAAGTTGTCTTAGAGCACGTGAGGCCGGGGGTATGCTCAGGCCGATTTAGAGCAAAGTTTTTAGCCGAATTTCAGCCCGATCATTCATCGCTAGTCGTACAGTGTTCACTGAGGTACAGCGGCCGATCACTCAGATGATATTAAGACTGCGGCTCAGATTTTATTTCCTGATTTATTTGTGTTTTCTGATTTGTCGTTGTGTTTGCACTTCAGGGCCACCGTAAGAGAGAGATGTAGAAGGAGACGCAGGATGAAGAATATGATGGAGGATGAAAGAGGAGGAGGGCAAAGACAGGAAATACAAGAAAACTGAGAAAACAAGGAGTGAAAAAAAAGAGGAAGAGGAGGTGCAGAAATGAGATGTAGACAGTGGCTCACAGCAGGCTCCATTGATCTGCAGCATGAACATCCAGACTGCCCTTCTACTTTGTATTCCTTCTGAGCCATAAATAATGGATTGATGAGTTCAGATGAGAACATTAACTCTGGGATGAGCTTAATGAGCAGCACTGAAAAATGATCTGAAACGCCCGCTTCAACCAGAAAAAAAAAGACGTGGAACTGATTCGAAATAAAAAGTCGGAGGTTTGAGTCCTGAAGAAGAAGAAGGCGAGGATGATGAAATAACTTTTTCCACCTGAGTTTGAAGTCAGAGCAGGAAGTGTTTGTTTGGTCGTCCGCTGCAGATCAGGACCTGTTGAGGTCTGAAGACTGTCGGCTCCATATGGAAGTTTAATCATCCCCACTTGATGCTGATAATATTCTTTCCCCCCCTCTTTTTTTTTTTTTTTTTTTTAATGAATTTCCTTTTTTATATATTTAATCCCCAGGAGCCGGACTGAACGAATGGTGTTGAAGAGGGGAACGCGTTTCTCATGGAGCAAAAAGGTTTCAATTGGCGGTCTTTGATAGCTCTTAATAATATCCCCATGGTTGATGGATAAAAAATCAAATAGAATGATAAGTCTTTGATTTTACGTCCTGAACATCAAACCAGCGTGTGTGCGTACAACAGAGCCCAAGGAGTCCGTTTGACTCGCTCCTTTGGTAAAGAAATAATCTCCTCTAGCTGATTCCAGGAGCTTTTGAATTAGCGCGATTGCAAAGATGAGGTCCGGCTCCACATGTGGTGCAGCTGTCTGTCAGCGCGGCGGGGGGAGGGGCCGAGATGGAGAAGAGTTCAAGACGTTACTGACAATTATTACACAAGATAAAGTACAATGTAGATTACTTTATCAGTCAGGACCCTGAAGAGCAGCCAGAGAATAGAGCATTCAGGTGTTGGTACATCACAGAGATGATGTGTTCAGTGGACGGAGCATAAACTGTAAATATGAATGTTTGAAGCCTGAGTGATGTCACTGCTGTGTTGTGTGTCTGGAGGCTCATCAGCAGCAGCCGCCATGTTGGAAATCCAGTCTCAGTCTAACTTTCAGTCAACCTAACGACAGGCTGAGAGCTGGAGCTGAGGCGGGTTTTAAACCTCCTGACAAACTGTTACACGGCGCCCACCTGTCAATCAAATGTTGATTTTTAATAGGGCATGAATGTACGGTGGCTAGGAAGTGCCAAACAAAATTAGAAAGTGTGTCACTTTTACATTTTATAAAACCAAAAACACTTTTACCAGTCCCTAAAGTCCCTAAAGTCCCTAAAGTCCCTAAAGTCGACTCTCCCTTATTGTAGGCCTCAATTTAATCTCTGAGGTTTTCTTCTTCTGTGTTTGTTTAACCGGCTTCTTATTCCCAAATCTGAACGATTATACTCAAGTGAACAATTATGAAATAAATCAAATACCTTGGTCAGCATGGGAGGGTGCACGCACTCACCTTTTCTTGACTTTTACATTCTGACATTTTGTCTCCAACAGGAATACAAATAAAGTCCTTCAAATAATCCCAAACTGGCTTTAAGTTTCCCCACAGGGTGAGACATGCGACGCTCTGAAAATGTACAGAACAGTACTGGGGCACTTTTAGTCGTCCGTACGAACAGCACGAGACACCAACAGCAAACTTACACCAAGATCAACCAGCTGCCTTTTATACCTGTCCTGCTGCAGGTAAACAGGTGGACAAGTCCACATCTGTGGATCAACAACCAAAGAAAATGATACAAATAACTTAACAAACAACAACATGGTGACATATTTAACATAAAAACACTGTGGTGTCAAATCCCAATTCATTCACAAGAGCACATTCACACTCTGATGCACTCCAAACCTGCAGAGGGCGACCACATGAAAAACAAGTTGGTGGAAACCAAACTCTTGGAAAGTGCTCCTAGAGGGACCATATTCACCTGCACACCCACTGGAAAAGCATGGCATGGAATGTTTGGAGGTAGTTCAGGGTGCGTTCGAATTGTCCCTCCTATCTCCTTCACTATCCACTTCACCTTAACCCCGCGAAAACGTCATGAGGTCAAGGAAAGGTGTTAGGAGAAGTCATAAAGGACTTAGGGAAAGGAGATCTCGTTGCTCTGACAATCCGACCACATTTCCACTAGGCCACGTCATTAAATGCGACAGGCCGGCGGAGGTTAATGACGTGGGTCTGCCGTGTTGAAACTACAATGTTCAGAAAATAGACTACAAAAAACGCATTTAATAAATATATATAATATAAAGAAATAATCCTGATCACCACGAGGTTGGGATTGAAATTAAAGAAATATAGACTACCAGGCTACAAGTAAGAAAAGTGAAACCATCAGCTTCCTGTCCAATCAGAAATCAACATCAACATCAATATGATTGGATGAAATGAATTGTTACATTAATGTAAGATATAACCTACACATAATGTTTTAAACATACAAATGTACAGCAGCACAAAACAAGAGAATGAAATATGTTGAATCAAACATCCTCTGATAAAAATGTCTCTTATCTTTTATCTCTTTACGATCAACGTTAATGTTCCTGAACGGTCGGATGAGCGACTCGCTTTAAATGTTGAGGGACGTCATATCTCATCTCCTTTCCTAAAGGATGGTCCAGTGTATCCTAAAGGAGGTTATAAAGGAAGCATTGACCCACCTTTCCTTAACTTAAAGAATTCAAACGGCTCTTATCATGGCCGCCACTGAAATGCTTCCGGGGTTAAAGGTGAAGTGGATCGTGAGAGGAGACAGGAGGGACAATTCAAACGCACCCTCAGTTGGCCCTCTCACCTGCCCCTGGAAACAGGGCACGACCACAACTCAATCAATCAGAAGATACAACTGGTAGGAAAAACAACTTTGAATGTGGATGATGTGTTGAGGTCATGCTTCTCCATGACTGTTTGGTTGAGTTAGTGAGTAAAATGCAGTTTAAGTTGGACAATTTTGGTTATGCTAATTTAAGCTTATGTATTTTGTTTAAACCTTATGTGAACTTAATGATGAAGTATGTTTATTGTTACTTTAATCATTAAATTGGTTTGAGGTTAATTTGAATGACTTTATTTGTTTGAGAATCAAGTAACGGTAACATCTATTCTTTAGGAAAACTTTGAGAGAAAATGTTTATTGGAATTTATTTGAGACTAATGCATGTCTTTTCTGTTTATCTTGAAGGTTATCAACCTATTCCATTCCCTCATATTCCATCATTCTGTTTACGTCCATCGAAACTATCAAACCCAAAACCATCTTCAAGAAAATAAAAATCGTAAGAAGAATTGAGTTGTCCTTTGCATCCTTCAGCAGTTGATCAAGCAGTTTTTCAAGTTTGGGCAGAGTCGTGGTCACAAAAACACACAGAACTTGACAAACACAGAATAATCAATGAATGCAACATACACAAACCGCCCCCCTGCTGAGGACACAAGGAAGAGGAATTGCTGTTAGTTTAAAACTGTGGATAAAAAGATTAAACAAATAAATACACAAAATACTGATTGAAGGCTCATTTTTCATTCACGCTAACTTTTTACATTTTAACTGACTCAATCAAAGTCAATGTTTATTTATTTAATCAACACTGACCAACTCCTTATGGACCTGCTTCAGGAACCAGCTTTAACAAACTTTCACTTAAACTTTGGCTTAAGTTTTAATGATCCTGAGGTTTGAAACCCAGGATGTTCAGTGTTCTCCTCTTTGTTAACGTAGATAAAGTTCATTGTTACACATTGGGGATACAAATATTAATTTGTGTACCAATGCAGCTCTTCATTTTCATACTTGAAAAGTGCAGCATTAGCAGCAGCATTTGTAGCAGTAGCATTAACAGCAGCAGCATTAGCAGCATTAGCATTGGCAGTAGCAGTAGCATTAACAGCAGCAGCATTAGCAGCATTAGCATTGGCAGTAGCAGTAGCATTAACAGCAGCAGCAGTGGCATTAGCAGTAACATTAGCAGCAGAAGCATTAGCAGCATTAGCATTAGCAGCAACATTCACAAAAAGCCACAAATTACTCAAAATTATTTGTGCAACTTGAAACTCTGGAAACATTTGATGCTTTTTTTTTTTTAAAACTCAAAGATGTCGTAGCAGTCGAATGCTCTACATAGAAAAATAAACTCTAAATCCCATCATGCCTCTGTGAAGGTCGTTAGTGGTTAACTTTGAAGGCCCCCTGGTGACTTTAAATCTGGATCCTCTGCAGTTCGCCTACCAGCCGAACATCGGGGTGGATGACGCCGTCATCTACCTGCTGCAGAGATCCTGGACTCACCTGGAGAACACCGGCAGCACTGTGAGGGTCTCCAGTGCCTTCAACACCATCCAGCCTGCACTGCTCAGGGGGAAGCTAGAGAGGGCGGGAGTGGACTGTCACCTGGCTGCATGGACAACGGACTACCTCACCAACAGACCACAGTACGTGAGGCTTCAGGACTGTGAGTCTGACATGGTGGTCTGCAGTACAGGGGCCCCACAGGGGACAGCTCTCTCCCCTTTTCTCTTCACCCTGTACACCTCAGACTTCTGTTACAACTCTGGGAGCTGCCACCTGCAGAAGTTCTCCGATGACACAGCCATCGTGGGGTGTGTGTCTAAGGGGAGCGAACAGGAGTACAGGCAGGTCATCATGGACTTTGTCGACTGGAGTGAGCTCAACCACCTTCAGCTCAACGCCAGCAAGACAAAGGAGATGGTGATTGACTTCCACAGGAAATCACCCCAGACTGCACCGGTGAACATCCAGGGCTTGGACATCGAGAGGGTGGAGACGTACAAATACCTGGGTGTTCACCTCAACAGCAAACTGGACTGGTCACACAACACAGACGTCCTGTACAAGAAGGGCCAAAGTCGACTTCACCTGCTGAGGCGACTGAGGTCCTTTGGAGTGTGCAGGACTCTGCTACAGACTTTTTATGACACTGTGGTGGCGTCTGCACTTTTCTATGCAGTGGTCTGCTGGGGAGGAGGGAGCACAGAGAGAGACAGGAAGAGACTGAACAGACTGGGCAGGAGGGCCAGTTCTGTCTTGGACTGTCCTCTGGACTCTGTAGAGGAGGTGGGTGAGAGGAGGATGTTAGTGAAGCTGACATCCATCATGGACAACCCCTCTCACCCCCTGCATGACACTGTGGGGGCCCTGTGGGGGCCCTGTGGGGGCCCTGAGCAGCTCCTTCAGCAGCAGACTCAGACACCCACCCTGCAAGACAGAGCGCTACCGCAGGTCGTTCATCCCATCTGAAGTCAGACTGTTTAATCAGACTGTTTAACAACATCACCACCTCATGCTACACACTGTGTGTGTTTTTTAAGAACAAGTTACTGTGTCATTTTACATTATTGTATTTTTTTTACATTATTGTATTTTTTTATTTAAATGATGTAAATACATTTGATCTGTTTTTAATTTTTAACTTTAATAATTATATTCCCGTCTCCTGTTTTCTGGAGCTGCTGTAATGCACAAATTTCCCCCATGGGGGATCAATAAAGTTTATCTTTATCTTTATCTCTGCTTTAATAAACGTGAACGTCCTGTTTATTTAAATATTTAGGATTTCTCTCTTAAACAATCCCGGTTACTCCAGCTGTAATTTAAAATTCTGTATGATACAGCAAGTGTAGGGACAGGCTGAGAGTTCACATCAAGTATGCAGGGTATGTATATTATGCTATATTTAATATTTATAGCTTTGATTAGCCTAATACATGCTAGCATATTCATGATGGTCACCTAATGGAGGAGAGTGAAGTTCACTTGAATGGTTCTCCTCGAGTGCACTTTCTGCTCATTTCAGGAGATTTTAAGGTCGCTGACCAAAAGGAAAAGAGTAATTTAACATTTGCTTTAAATATTGAAATGCCATCATGGGTTAAGTCAGAGAAACATGTTTGTCATGTAGTGGAGGAGTTTGATGTGTCTTTATTTCCATAGTTGAAATGCCGTCATAATGTACTGAGAGTAGGGTTGTCCGCGTCGTTAACACGTTAATCATGATGAGGTTAAGGTCCGAAATCAATGCATAACGTTTTTTTTTAAATGGTATTAATGGTGTGCTATTTTGTCCCATGAGGTGCACCATAGGTAAGCCCCAGCACAGTGGAGAGTCTGGAGTCTGCTGGGCCCTCCAATCAGCATTTATCTATTATGCTATAAATAATTTGACACTGAGAAAAAACATAAATGTAAAGAACTATTAAAACCATGTAATTTAAAAATATAAATATGAAGAACAACCCCCCCGGACCCCCACTTTGGGAACAACTGCTCTAAGCATCGGCCGCAGGTTCAACATCCTATGAAGGCAAAAAAAACAAAAAATATATATTTTTTAGAAAACACAAGAATCTAAGACTGTAGAATAAAAACAGTCTTCAAACTTGATCAGAATCTCAGTTTTTGACAGAGCAGCACAAATACTTTTAAAGATGTTTCTTTTTAAAGGAGACATATTATGAAAAATCCTCTTCTTCAGTGTTTCTGAACATATATGTGTGTAACCTGAGAGTCTACTGACCCACAACATGTGAAATAAACCATCCAGTCCTTTGTTTGTGGTCTGCATAAGTCTTACAACACAGAGAAAAATGCTCTGTCTCAAATGTGCTCTCCTTGTGATGTCACAGTGGGATTCTGGTAAAGAAGATTCCCCTCCCCTCCCCTGGTATCTCCACCCATAGACTCCACCCCCAGACTAGAACAAAACTTTTGAGCAAGTCGGCCATTTTTATTCTCTCTACAGAGGAGTGATGTCTACGGGGAAAACTCAGGGGGCGGGGTCATTACATTTAAAGAGACACACACACCAAAACGCAGCGTTCTGAGAGAGCTGGTTTATACAGGGTCACAAACCTCCTCTGGTGTTTGATTCATGTTATATTTTGACCAAAGCACAGCACAGATGTTTCATTTAGACCACAGGGGACTGTTTGAAAAGGTGGAGGAGGACTGTTTGAAAAGGTGGAGGAGGACTGTTTGAAAAGGTGGAGGAGGGGACTGTTTGAAAAGGTGGAGGAGGAGGACTGTTTGAAAAGGTGGAGGAGGACTGTTTGAAAAGGTGGAGGAGGGGACTGTTTTAAAAGGTGGAGGAGGGGACTGTTTGAAAAGGTGGAGGAGGACTGTTTGAAAAGGTGGAGGAGGGGGACTGTTTGAAAAGGTGTAGGAGGGGGACTGTTTGAAAAGGTGGAGGAGGACTGTTTGAAAAGATGGAGGAGGGGACTGTTTGAAAAGGTGGAGGAGGGGGACTGTTTGAAAAGGTGGAGGAGGACTGTTTGAAAAGATGGAGGAGGGGACTGTTTGAAAAGGTGTAGGAGGACTGTTTGAAAAGGTGGAGGAGGACTGTTTGAAAAGGTGGAGGAGGGGACTGTTTGAAAAGGTGGAGGAGGACTGTTTGAAAAGGTGGAGGAGGACTGTTTGAAAAGGTGGAGGGGGGGACTGTTTGAAAAGGTGGAGGGGGACTGTTTGAAAAGGTGGAGGAGGGGACTGTTTGAAAAGGTGGAGGGGAATGTTTGAAAAGGTGGAGGAGGGGACTGTTTGAAAAGGTGGAGGAGGGGACTGTTTGAAAAGGTGGAGGGGAATGTTTGAAAAGGTGGAGGAGGACTGTTTGAAAAGGTGGAGGAGGGGACTGTTTTAAAAGGTGGAGGGGGACTGTTTGAAAAGGTGGAGGAGGGGACTGTTTGAAAAGGTGGAGGAGGGGACTGTTTGAAAAGGTGGAGGAGGACTGTTTGAAAAGGTGGAGGGGAATGTTTGAAAAGGTGGAGGAGGGGGACTGTTTGAAAAGGTGGAGGAGGACTGTTTGAAAAGGTGGAGGGGACTGTTTTAAAAGGTGGAGGAGGGGGACTGTCGGAAAAGGTGGAGGAGGACTGTTTGAAAAGGTGGAGGAGGGACTGTTTGAAAAGGTGGAGGAGGACTGTTTGAAAAGATGGAGGAGGACTGTTTGAAAAGGTGGAGGAGGGGACTGTTTGAAAAGGTGGAGGAGGGGGACTGTTTGAAAAGGTGGAGGAGGACTGTTTGAAAAGATGGAGGAGGGGACTGTTTGAAAAGGTGTAGGAGGACTGTTTGAAAAGGTGGAGGAGGACTGTTTGAAAAGGTGGAGGAGGGGACTGTTTGAAAAGGTGGAGGAGGACTGTTTGAAAAGGTGGAGGGGGGGACTGTTTGAAAAGGTGGAGGGGGACTGTTTGAAAAGGTGGAGGAGGGGACTGTTTGAAAAGGTGGAGGGGAATGTTTGAAAAGGTGGAGGAGGGGCTGTTTGAAAAGGTGGAGGAGGGGACTGTTTTAAAAGGTGGAGGGGGACTGTTTGAAAAGGTGGAGGAGGGGACTGTTTGAAAAGGTGGAGGAGGACTGTTTGAAAAGGTGGAGGGGAATGTTTGAAAAGGTGGAGGAGGGGGACTGTTTGAAAAGGTGGAGGAGGACTGTTTGAAAAGGTGGAGGGGACTGTTTTAAAAGGTGGAGGAGGGGGACTGTTGGAAAAGGTGGAGGAGGACTGTTTGAAAAGGTGGAGGAGGGGACTGTTTGAAAAGGTGGAGGAGGACAGTTTGAAAAGGTGGAGGAGGGGCTGTTTGAAAAGGTGGAGGAGGGGACTGTTTGAAAAGGTGGAGGAGGGGCTGTTTGAAAAGGTGGAGGAGGGGACTGTTTTAAAAGGTGGAGGAGGGGCTGTTTGAAAAGGTGGAGGAGGAGGACTGTTTGAAAAGGTGGAGGGGAATGTTTGAAAAGGTGGAGGAGGGGCTGTTTGAAAAGGTGGAGGAGGACTGTTTGAAAAGGTGGAGGAGGGGCTGTTTGAAAAGGTGGAGGAGGGGCTGTTTGAAAAGGTGGAGGAGGGGACTGTTTGAAAAGGTGGAGGAGGGGCTGTTTGAAAAGGTGGAGGAGGGGACTGTTTTAAAAGGTGGAGGAGGGGACTGTTTGAAAAGGTGGAGGAGGGGGACTGTTTTAAAAGGTGGAGGAGGACTGTTTGAAAAGGTGGAGGAGGGGGACTGTTTTAAAAGATGGAGGAGGACTGTTTGAAAAGGTGGAGGAGGGGACTGTTTGAAAAGGTGGAGGAGGGGGACTGTTTTAAAAGGTGGAGGAGGACTGTTTGAAAAGGTGGAGGAGGGGACTGTTTGAAAAGGTGGAGGAGGGGGACTGTTTTAAAAGGTGGAGGAGGACTGTTTGAAAAGGTGGAGGAGGACTGTTTGAAAAGGTGGAGGAGGGGCTGTTTGAAAAGGTGGAGGAGGGGGACTGTTTGAAAAGGTGGAGGAGGGGGACTGTTTGAAAAGGTGGAGGAGGGGCTGTTTGAAAAGGTGGAGGAGGACTGTTTGAAAAGGTGGAGGAGGAGGACTGTTTGAAAAGGTGGAGGAGGACTGTTTGAAAAGGTGGAGGGGGACTGTTTGAAAAGGTGGAGGAGGGGGACTGTTTGAAAAGGTGGAGGAGGGGACTGTTTGAAAAGGTGGAGGAGGGGCTGTTTGAAAAGGTGGAGGAGGGGCTGTTTGAAAAGGTGGAGGAGGGACTGTTTGAAAAGGTGGAGGAGGGGCTGTTTGAAAAGGTGGAGGAGGGGATTGTTTGAAAAGGTGGAGGAGGGGACTGTTTGAAAAGGTGGAGGAGGGGCTGTTTGAAAAGGTGGAGGAGGAGGGACTGTTTGAAAAGGTGGAGGAGGGGGTCACATGTCCTCTTTAGAAGAACTCTAATTGGATGCTAGCGTTGCTATGGAGATGAAAAATCAGCAACTGTATGCTAACACGTTGAAAGGCCAACGTTAGCATGTTGTTTACGGTGAAAGCACTTCCTTTTGCTTCCACTGGAATAGATTATCTCCTCGTGGGCTGAAGCGAGACTTTAAGGTGTAGACGGCGGAGGTAAGTAGGGGCGTGTGGGTGGTGGCGTTGTTGCCGGGGCCGGTGGATGGGTGGTGAGGAGAGTGATGGAGTCAGAGTGAGGTGAACGTCCTCTCTGATTAGCAGCGCTGTCTCTGAGTGCACTAATGCACCTCGCTATTAGCATGTTTCTCCTGGTTGCCACGGGCAGCGCCGCACCGCCTCCCCGTTTGACATGTCAGAAAGCATATCAGTCAGCGCACGCCGTGGCCCGTGTGCTTCACATGGCGGGGAGAGAGAGAGGGAGGGAGAGAGAGAGGGAGAGAGAGAGGGAGGGAGGGAGGGAGGGAGGGAGGGAGGGTGTGGATAAGAGCGGTAAGTGCGTCAGTGAGTGTGTTCTTGTCCTCGGTTGAGTTTTATCTCTTTGAAATGAGGATGTGCTTTTATGGAGCGGGGAGGTCTCAGCAGGTCTCAGCAGGTCTCATCAGGTCTCAGCAGGTCTCAGCAGGTCTCATCAGGTCTCAGCAGGTCTCAGCAGGTCTCAGCAGGTCTCAGCAGATCTCAGCAGATCTCAGCAGGTCTCAGCAGGTCTCATCAGGTCTCATCAGGTCTCAGCAGGTCTCAGCAGGTCTCATCAGGTCTCAGCAGGTCTCAGCAGGTCTCAGCAGGTCTCAGCAGGTCTCAGCAGGTCTCATCAGGTCAAGTCCTGATGAAGATGACAACAGACGTTTTTATACAGAACCACACATACGATGATACGCTGGAGCATGATGGCCGCCTCACATCCCCTGCATCTGATTGGAGCGTCACCGTGCACGCCCCTCAGACATGAACAACCCGGATACAAGATAAGATTAAAACGGTGTGTCATTTCAAAATGAACTCGTCCCTGTGTTTATCATCCAAAAGACGAGGGAGTAGTTAGTGAAGCCACAGCCTCAGTTGGTAGAGTGGGCGTCGTCGTGTCTCGCACATGAGCAGCCCTCCCCTGGCAGCCCTGCAGTGTCCTGCCCCCCCCCGGAAGGCCTCCAGAGAGCGATCAAGAGATAGTGGGCATGTGGGGAGGCGGGGCCTTTAAGAGACAGTGGCTGAAACATTTGGTAGTTCTTTTTTGGTTGGGGAAGTTTTGATTTCCGAGAAGTTGCAGTCACAATGCTGTTGTGAGCTCGCCGACGTTAACTAGCTAAACCCCCTAAGATCGCGCCACTCTCGTGAGAGGTCGAGGGTCAAACTCAAAGTCCAGTGAGATTAAAGTCGCTGAAAACAGCATTGTGTATAGGAGTAGGGTCGACGAAATAATTCAATTCAATTCAATTTATTGTGTATAGCGTCAACTCATAACAAGTGTTATCTTGAGACACTTTACAAAAAGCAGGTAAAAGACCTTACTCATTGTTATGTTACATAAAGCAGGTAAAAGACCTTACTCATTGTTATGTTACATAAAGCAGGTAAAAGATCTTACTCATTGTAATGTTACATAAAGCAGGTAAAAGACCTTACTCATTGTAATGTTACAAAAAGCAGGTAAAAGACCTTACTCATTGTTATGTTACATAAAGCAGGTAAAAGACCTTACTCATTGTTATGTTACAAAAAGCAGGTAAAAGACCTTACTCATTGTTATGCTACAAAAAGCAGGTAAAAGACCTTACTCATTGTTATGCTACAAAAAGCAGTAAAAGACCTTACTCATTGTTATGCTACAAAAAGCAGGTAAAAGACCTTACTCATTGTTATGCTACAAAAAGCAGTAAAAGACCTTACTCATTGTTATGCTACAAAAAGCAGGTAAAAGACCTTACTCATTGTTATGCTACAAAAAGCAGGTAAAAGACCTTACTCATTGTTATGATACAAAAAGCAGGTAAAAGACCTTACTCATTGTTATGCTACAAAAAGCAGTAAAAGACCTTACTCATTGTTATGCTACAAAAAGCAGTAAAAGACCTTACTCATTGTTATGTTACAAAAAGCAGGTAAAAGACCTTACTCATTGTTATGCTACAAAAAGCAGGTAAAAGACCTTACTCATTGTTATGCTACAAAAAGCAGGTAAAAGACCTTACTCATTGTTATGTTACAAAAAGCAGGTAAAAGACCTTACTCATTGTTATGCTACAAAAAGCAGTAAAAGACCTTACTCATTGATATGTTACATAAAGCAGGTAAAAGACCTTACTCATTGTTATGCTACAAAAAGCAGGTAAAAGACCTTACTCATTGTTATGTTACATAAAGCAGGTAAAAGACCTTACTCATTGTTATGCTACAAAAAGCAGGTAAAAGACCTTACTCATTGTTATGCTACAAAAAGCAGTAAAAGACCTTACTCATTGTTATGTTACATAAAGCAGGTAAAAGACCTTACTCATTGTTATGTTACAAAAAGCAGGTAAAAGACCTTACTCATTGTTATGCTACAAAAAGCAGGTAAAAGACCTTACTCATTGTTATGTTACATAAAGCAGGTAAAAGACCTTACTCATTGTTATGTTACATAAAGCAGGTAAAAGACCTTACTCATTGTTATGTTACATAAAGCAGGTAAAAGACCTTACTCATTGTTATGTTACATAAAGCAGGTAAAAGACCTTACTCATTGTTATGTTACATAAAGCAGGTAAAAGACCTTACTCATTGTTATGCTACAAAAAGCAGTAAAAGACCTTACTCATTGTTATGCTACAAAAAGCAGGTAAAAGACCTTACTCATTGTTATGCTACAAAAAGCAGTAAAAGACCTTACTCATTGTTATGTTACATAAAGCAGGTAAAAGACCTTACTCATTGTTATGCTACAAAAAGCAGGTAAAAGACCTTACTCATTGTTATGTTACATAAAGCAGGTAAAAGACCTTACTCATTGTTATGCTACAAAAAGCAGTAAAAGACCTTACTCATTGTTATGCTACAAAAAGCAGTAAAAGACCTTACTCATTGTTATGCTACAAAAAGCAGGTAAAAGACCTTACTCATTGTTATGCTACAAAAAGCAGTAAAAGACCTTACTCATTGTTATGCTACAAAAAGCAGTAAAAGACCTTACTCATTGTTATGCTACAAAAAGCAGTAAAAGACCTTACTCATTGTTATGCTACAAAAAGCAGGTAAAAGACCTTACTCATTGTTATGATACAAAAAGCAGGTAAAAGACCTTACTCATTGTTATGATACAAAAAGCAGGTAAAAGACCTTACTCATTGTTATGCTACAAAAAGCAGTAAAAGACCTTACTCATTGTTATGCTACAAAAAGCAGTAAAAGACCTTACTCATTGTTATGTTACAAAAAGCAGTAAAAGACCTTACTCATTGTTATGCTACAAAAAGCAGGTAAAAGACCTTACTCATTGTTATGCTACAAAAAGCAGTAAAAGACCTTACTCATTGTTATGCTACAAAAAGCAGGTAAAAGACCTTACTCATTGTTATGCTACAAAAAGCAGGTAAAAGACCTTACTCATTGTTATGATACAAAAAGCAGGTAAAAGACCTTACTCATTGTTATGCTACAAAAAGCAGGTAAAAGACCTTACTCATTGTTATGTTACATAAAGCAGGTAAAAGACCTTACTCATTGTTATGCTACAAAAAGCAGGTAAAAGACCTTACTCATTGTTATGCTACAAAAAGCAGTAAAAGACCTTACTCATTGTTATGCTACAAAAAGCAGGTAAAAGACCTTACTCATTGTTATGCTACAAAAAGCAGTAAAAGACCTTACTCATTGTTATGCTACAAAAAGCAGGTAAAAGACCTTACTCATTGTTATGCTACAAAAAGCAGGTAAAAGACCTTACTCATTGTTATGATACAAAGACTTTCACGTTTCGGACGATGGAGTCTCCAATAATCAGAGTTTTATTCTCTGTGTGTCGCTGAGTGGGGAAAATTAGTTTGAAATGTGAAGTGGTTGGTGGGAACCGTGTGCCACCGCCTCCCGGCTGCTCGGGAGCTACCGGGGGGGAAGCCAAGCTATGTCTGCCCGCACCGGCTACAGGTGGCTGGCTAACTACTGCTGCATACGATGACTCTGACTCAATGGTGTGGAGCCGTCTCTCTAACTCAGACACCCTCGCCTCTAAAGCTAAAAATAAACTACATTTCTTACATGTATCATTATCACTAAAGGAGGACGAGGAGTAACATCTGACATGTAGAGCAGGAGAGAGCAGGAGAGGGAGAGACAGAAAAAGAAGCCATTGTAAAGCTAACTGCTAAGCTAAGCTAAGAGTAGGTACACAGTACAGAGGAGAACAGAACAGGAAATGATGCAATACGCTCACCCGTAGTTCGCTGCTCTGCTCGGGTGCTGCAAATA
>NC_089208.1:463490-464837 GCF_963930695.1 Labrus bergylta | reverse complement strand
GTGAGGACCGCTCTTCGACAGCTCAGAGGTAGTTTCCCTCCAGACACACTGTCATTTATGACCTCTAACAAATCATCTCCCAAAGTAGACCAAAAACATTTGTAAAAGTCTACAGGGAGACCATCTATTCCTGGAGCTTTGCCGTTTTCCATACTCATCAGCGCCTCCTGCAGCTCTTGCAGTGTGAGTCGGCGTGACAGTCTGCATTATCCCCTTCTGATAACTTTGGTAAGTCAGACAAAAACTGCTCTGACATCAGCACGTTCTCTCTGTACTCACTGTTGTAGAGGTTTGAGAAGAAGTCCACAGCTCTTTTCCTGATTTCAGCTGAGTCAGTGAGATCTCTTCCATCAGCAGATCTGATACAGTGGATGAGTCGATTCTGACCATTTTTCTTTTCTAGATTGAAGAAAAACTTGGATGGAGCATCCATTTCAGAGATATTTTGAAAACGTGATCGGACTAACGCCCCCTGTGCTCTTATCCCCAGCAGATCTGCCAAAGCAGCTTTTTGGATTTGAGTGCCTTAATGTGGCTTCCATCTCCTGTGGATCCACTTAAAGTCTGGAGTTCCACAATATCAGTCTCTAGATGTTTTATAGATTGTGTGACCTCTCTTGTGACATTAAAATTGTACTGATTACAAAACTGCTGAATTTGTATTTTACCAATATCCCACCATTGCTGTAAAGATGTAAACTGAGATTTCCTAGACTGCCACTTTTTCCCCAAAAAATTGAAACATTTTCTAAAGCGACCGTCATTTGTTAAAAACCATATTAAAATGCCAATATGCACTTTTTGGTTTGACTCCATTTATAAAAACATTTCCGATTAACAAACAGTGATCTGAAAAACCCACTGGACACAAGAAACAAGATTTTGAATATTTGTAATTGGTGTTCAAAGCAATAAAATCTGTCTAACCTGGCTAAAGAGATGTAATTATCTCTAGCATGTGCCCATGAATACTGTCTATTGTTCCCATGTTTGGAGCGCCACACATCTGTCAGTTCATACGTTTCAATAATACGTTTCAAAACCTTCCTTGACTGAGCATTAGGTCCATATGATTCCTGTCCAAATCATCAACAGTGCAATTAAAGTCTCCTCCTAATATCAAAAAATCCGTTGAAGCACATCCTGAAGGGTGCTGGCTAATTTGTCAAGAAAAAGACATCTTTCAGTTGGATTTACTGGAGTGTACACATTTAACAAAGTGGAGCGTGGATTTTTTCATATCTGGCAGTCACTTTCAGTAACCTGCCCTGAACGACCTCCTCTGAGTCTACAGACACCGGCATAAAGTTCTGTGAGAAAAGAATTGCCACGCCTGCACTCAAACTG
>NC_089208.1:448490-458490 GCF_963930695.1 Labrus bergylta | reverse complement strand
TGGTCCATTCTCGTTAGCTTCCTTTGTTAGCTTGATGCTAACACATGGAAAAGGGCTAACATAATTAGATTGCGGTAATTTTAATGGAAGACAACAACAATGTTTTAACCATGTTAAAGGCTTTATATGTGATGTTTTGATCCAGTAGATGTCGCCCTTGAGCACCAGCATGAAACCAAAACAACTGGCGCTGCATTGTTGTGTTAGCATGCTAATGCTAGCGATCTTTATTCTGCTGGTATCTTCACACTGCATGTAAATTTACCTGAAATGAGCGTGATCTAGAAACACAGTTAAGCAGTGAGTACAGTATGTTATTCTTCTTTTCTCTAGTCCCTCAATTAAACAACTTTTATACACGAGGGGAGGAGTCAGCCGGCCGTCTTGGCGATGTAAACAAAGTGAAGATAGGACTCTGAAAACTCTGAAAACATCACAGACAGTGGGACTCGGGTGTTACACCCATTGTAGACAGTCTGAAAACACAAAAAGTGTTTCTGAAGGATCCTCTTAGGAGAAACAAACGGACAGCCAGAGCAAAGAAGAAGAAAGTGTTAATTTAAAGGATGAGATCCGTCATGGAGAGTAGAGTGCGTGTTACGCTGCGGATGTAAAGAATTACGATCTGACAGGTTGAGACTCTTCAATAAGTTAGCTCGCACGATGATGCAGCACAGAATCACTTTTATCTTTTTTCTTGTGACTCTCCATGAACAGCAGCTGTCGGACAGTTTTCAATCTGCTGTCTGACGTTAAGAAAAAAACTAAAAATGACACTGTTATGATGAAACATGACGCGCTCACTGAGTTAGAAAGCCAAATCTCTGTGTTCAGCATGTTTGACTCACTTTACTTCTTTTCTGATATCGCTGCTGCTGGAAAGAAAACAAAAACTAAAAACACTTGCTGTGCGACTCTTTCCCCCTCGGAGGTCCCGCTTTCAATCCTAAGGAAAAGAAACATACAAAACATCTCATGCTGACACTTCACCCCGGAACCTGAGTGGAGACGTCTCCCCTGTGTGCGCACACACACACACACACACACACACACACACACACACACACACACACACACACACACACACACACACACACACATCACACACACACACACACACACACACACACTCACACACACACACTCACACACACATCTGTAATGGACAGATCACCTAACTTCACTCAGCCACAGAGCACTGAGGAACGTCTGCATGAAGTGTGTATCCTTCAGTGTGTGTCAAACACGCCTGCATTGATCTAAACTCTGGGGTTGTGATGCACACACAGGAAAACACACACACACACACACACACACACACACACACACACACACACCACACACATGCACACACACACACACACACACCTTCGTTCACACACAGGTGGCAGGGCAGGAACAGTGAGCTCTTCTGTCCTGCCATCCACCGCTGGCAGATCTTTTATTTAGCCGCAGCAGCGAGCGGCTCCTGCTCATGAATGATGCAGCGGGCGAGGCCCTGTAACAAGCTCCAGGCCGACTCTACACCTTGTGTGTGGCTTAAAATATAGATAAAAGCTGAACAGCCAGCTACAAACATAGCCTTTTTTTCAACACAGAAGCAGGCCAGTGAGGAGAGACTCCACAGCAATTAGGGCCAGGCTGTTGTGCTGCAGAGTCGGGGGCCGCAGAGAGAAGTCCAGCTGTTGACTATGAGGAGACAGAAAGAAGAGAGAGAAGCAAGCAGAATGGAAGATGGTGGAAAAAGAGCACAATGCTGAACCAAGCTGAACTTATTAAAGCACAACAGAGGCGAGCAATTCACACCAAAGAGTGAACAACAACAGCAGCAGCAGCCGGATGGTTTTTATCTTTGTTATTAGATGAAGATGAAGAGCAGCGCGTTGTCCGCTGACATCTTTGTGCTTGTTTTGTGCTCTTTGTGCATCGTGCATGAAGGGAAGCTCTTTGTGTTGCCGGGATGAGCTTGAAGTCGAACTCCCTCTGCTGATTTCATAACAAAGCTTACGCAACTTCCAAGAAGAGAACAGAGTGTGCAGAAGTGTGTGTGTGTGTGTGTGTGTGTGTGTGTGTGTGTGTGTGTGTGTGTGTGTGTGTGTGTGTGTGTGTTTAAGCCAAGGATAAAAGAATACGCTTCATTGATTTTATAAAATTTAAGAAACAACAGACAGAAGCTCTGTCTCTCCACACACACACACACACACACACACACACACAACCTTCTGTTTTCATAATTAACTAAAGCCTGACTCAGACTGCAGGATGATCGGGTTGATCTGAGGTCTGATTCCGACTTCTTGATAATCACACAGGTGTTCCCGACTCCACGCTGCTCAGATGTTGATGATCTCGTAGTGCGAATCGTATAAAGATCAAATCTTCCCCGATCTGCTCGGAGATCATCAGGGACTTCCTGATTCATATCAAACATGTTTGATATTTAGGATTTAAAATCTTGACGATTAATTCATGAAAGAGTCTGGAGGAAGTCTCTACCCGTCTCGCTCCGTCTTTCTGACTCTGTTGAGTCTTTTAAAAAACAATTCAAAAGGTTAATGTTTAGACAGGCCGATGGGTAATCAGGTCCACCCAGTGTACCTGCTCATCTATCTTTTAATGTTCCTGGTTATAGCAGGATTTTATTATGTTGTCCATGACGTACTCATTTTCATTTTTTTTATTCTTTTATTGTATGTTGTTGTTGTTGTTATTTTTTGTTGATGTAAAGCACTTTGTGACCTTTGTCTGCGAAAAGTGCTACATAAATAAACTTTATAAGTCTTGTGTAACTACAATAACCACGAGAGACAGGGGAGGACAGTTATAAGTGGACAGTAATGGTGACCGGCAGCAGGATGCAACTGCACAGGTGTGCTGGATACCTGCAGCGTCTGACAGTTAAAATCTGATCTCCAGACCTCACTGAAGAAAAAACAATCCTTGTGCTCCTAATCAACAAAGACATTTTTCCCCCAAACTCTAACTTCCAGCTTCGTTGTTTCTGTGAGGTCATGTGAGGCGGTGCGTTCCTCCATCGGGCACGATGACCTTAATGACATCCTGTTAGAATAGAATAGAATCAGCTTTATTGGCCATGTATGCTTACACACACACACACACACACACACACACACACACACACACACACACACACACACACACACATGAATTTGTCTTCAGTAACTGTGCTTTAAAAGGTTAAATAAGACAATAGTGCAGTGGTGAGTAGTGCCAAGAACAAAATGCTGAGATGAACATGATAATAAAAATGAAGTGATGTAACAGATGGTGAGTGTGAGAGTTTTTACAGCGTTGTTTTTGATGTGCCAGGATTTTCTTATCTTGTATGTGAGCGTGCTTCAGATTTATGGAGAAGAAGATGTGTTAAAATCCTCCTTGTGTCTGATTGGATGTGGCGGCTCTGACTCTTCAACCTTCATCATCAGCAGCACCTGAGGAGGAGCTGCGGCGCATTTTTTTAGTTGAATGGACGCCACCACGGAGACGCAAGGCGCTGGAGACAAATGAGAGACTGAGTTAACGTTTGTTTTATTTCTGCGTCGACACTTCAACACAGGTTTTGAACTTCCTTTAACTGGGAGATCCAATGGAAGAGGAGATCACAACCGCTGTCTGTGTGGAGCGTGCTGGTCGAGGCGTGAACGAGGGTACCTGGTGGTGAGTCACCCACATGCACCTTTAACAGAGTCTCAGAGCGCTCGCTGTGGGCCGCTCCGTCACTCTCTCCATCAGTGCATGTCCACAGGATCCTGTTTGTGCATGTGTGTGTGTGTTCATGACTAACAGAGTAATCAATAAAGTAAATCTTAAATCTTAATACATTCAGGTAAGGCGGGTACACCTTCAGTCAGGTTCGAGGCTAGCTGTTAGCTTGAGTTAGCTTGAGTTAGCTTGAGTTAGCGTAGCAGCGTAACGAGCACTGAAGCTGCTTATTCTCAGGATTTTTAAAAGTTGTGTTGATTGCATAACAAAGCTTATTTTTAACCATTCACACACGACTTCTGTGCAGTCAGCGTCTTAATAATTCAAAGCAGAACCTTCACATGAAACAGAATCCAACATGAAGACGTCGTATAAACTGTTGTATCTTCACCGTGTGCTTATGAATTGTTAAAAAAACAAACCCTCCCATAATGCTTTCATATACTGTTTGTAATGGCGGCCTGAATCTTTGAAGAAGTAAATATGTGAATGTCACTGTGAATCCGACGGTGGGTATGATATCATACAACAGTGAGTTATCTATTCATGGCTCCATTAATGAATCATAGCCTCCCTAGACTTTATACTCCAGACATGCCCTCTTTGAATATGTCATAAGCCCTTATTCTTTTTTAATGGGGAGGAAAATCACGGCCAAAACAAATATATATATAAACTAAAAAGCTGTAATGTTTGTACCCATTGCCGAAGGAGAGGGAGAGGGAGAGAGGGGCGTGGCCTACAGTACAGAGGCTTCCTGTGGGTCGGTGCGTCAAATCGTGCGTCCATGCTGAGCGTGCTTTGAGGAGAGAAGGGGCGAAAAAAATAAATAAATGTGTCTCAGTCTGCAGGTTACATTATTTATACTTTATACCCAGATGGCTCTTTAAGCAAGTCAAAGCCTCCTGTTTGTATCACTTTGCAGGCTGCACCTCAAGAAAAACCTCCCTGCAGAGAGGGACTGAAGCGTCTCCCCACAGGACGGACGAGGGGAAAGGTCAGAGTTGAAACTAAAGGAAGTCTGGTGTCCAGGTTTGATTTGATGTTTATCACCATGCATCAGTGAGATCTAAAACTCTGAAACACTTGGATATATATCCATCAAAGGTCAAAGCTTTGCAGTGGAATATTATGTTCAATGTTCAGCGTTTGCCCACTTCACCGCACAGCCACAGATGCTACACTAGATAACGTTTTAGGACTGAACAGTTCCTGGAACTTTTTTGAAGAGGAAACCATCAACTAAGGAACTTCCCCAACATCTACTCAACATGGGGACTTTGTTCTGTCGCCATGGTGATGGGAGAGTACCGACTCTGAAGCAGGAGCGGAAAAAAGGTTCCTCTAAACTCTAAAGTGGGTTCTATAGGAACTTAAATGGTGCATAGTTCCTGCGGTGCGTAATGACTTAAAAAAGGGGGAGGGGTCTAACCATTCCCAGAACTGTAAAAAGTTCCTTTTTGATAAATCTTATAGTTAGGCCTGGTGCTGGTCTAGACCAGGATCAAGAACATTTTTTTATTTCATGACACATTAAAACTGTCAAACTTTCTTCCTCCTCGGTCACAGATATTATGAAAGAAAAGCGTACGATGGCGAGGAGAAGACTTGGAAAGGACGGATTCTAAAAAAAACAAAAAAGAGTCCAGAATATGTTTCAAAGTGGAGATGAGCAGGAAGAAGGAAACTAGAAAGAATCCAGTTTTGCATTCTAATCACGCTCGGGATGTGCAGCCATGTTCGCTCTCAACCGCCGCCGCTCCTCAGAGCGTCCGATCTCTGATTCGCTGTGATCACTCTTCAGCTCGGTAATCAACGCCCAGGGTCCGTCGTTCCGCTGCTCGTCGAATTCTGACGGATAAATAATGCACAGCTCAGCAATTGAAACACACACACATCTGATGCTGTGTCACTAATTTATTGATCAGCCCTCCGAGCTCCGAGATGACGGGGTTAAATGTCAATCAGACGATCTGAGTCGCACTTCAGTCGGAGTTATTCATCCCTCGGACCGGCCGGTGGGAAGAATACAGTTTCCCCCGGTAACGGCTCCATGTTTTATTAACTGTTATGCTAAGTTGTGTTGGGCTGCGTTTAGGAGACGCCGAGGTCAGTCCCGATTAGCTCGAGGCCTTGAGGAGACTTTAAAGTGAATAAGGGAAGGAGGCTGTTTGATGTTTCATCACCACAGCGACGTCTCAGGAGGACGGTGGTCTCTCTTCCTGTTGTCCCCGTCTGATTGGCTGAAGTTGTTTGTTGATTGATGCTCTCCTCTGATCTCCAGATTTTAGTTTATGATTCATTTTAAGTCCGTCTGAAGCTTCACCACCTTTCCTGTTCTCATCTGCGCAAAATGTTTTCCACCTGTGAAGTGGAGGTCAAAGGTCAAACTGCTTAACGTCATGACTTGAGTCAACTAATAATAATAGACTTCCATCAAATAATGACTTGAGTTAAAGTTCTGGAGTACCTTCTTTTCAAAATACTGAAGTAATCAAACTGCTTCTTCAAACTTGTATTTTCACGAGTGCAGTCAGGACTGCGTGGATGTTCATTCTGCTACTTTAGGTTTATTTACAAGTCATTATTTATATTATTTTAAACTCTCATGTTACAGATTCTCAGATCTGCAGCTCCAAAGTAAAATGAGTAAAAACAGGAACAAGCAAAAATACCTGCTGATCTGATTTGAGAATGTGAGATGAAGAGTTCTCAGGCACGATTCATGTGCTCGAGTACGGTCAGCAGGAGATGTGGACGCAGCTGTGCTCAAACCAGGAAGTGACCCTGAATTCTAAACGGCTCCTGACGCAGCACGGGAACATTTCCTCCTCTGAGCTGCACGGTGGACGTGGACGTAAGAAGAGGGTTGTTGTCGTCTGAGAAATAAACAAAAACATCCTCAGTTAGCAGGATGGACTCAGCCTGTGAGGGGTTGCCATGGTTGCTTCTTCTTCTTCTTCTTTCTGCTTTTTGGCAGATTTGCAAACCAACCGTGTGCATACTGCCCCCTGCTGTATTGCAGTCACATACTGTATATTTGAGGTTGATTTAATTAGGAACCTTTAAGCAAAAAAAAGAGAACAATTCAATTTTTAACCAAAGATGTTTATGTAAAAATAAATTGCTGACATAAAAAGATTTATTGAAGATTTTAAATCCTACTTTTCTTCTCCTGCAGCCTTTGTTTTCTGTCTCTGTGCAGGAATCTATTTTTTTTAAACTTGCTTATCTGCTATTTATTTTTTCACAAACACTATAATCATAAAAATAAAAACAAAGACAGACACTTCAGGAAGATATCCTCCAATGAGCCCAGATGTGGAGATCCTTCAGAGGAACCCCAGGAGACCCCGTCATTACTGTGTGTGACAGGAGGGCCTGGACGCGCAGCTCGCCGACAGGGCCCAACGGACCGACCTGATCAGCAGGCGGCGTCCACTCTCTCAGCCCGCTGCAAGGCCTGCTGGGACACGAGGCTGAGACAGACGTGCTGTGTGTGTGTGTGTGTGTGTGTGTGTGTGTGTGTGTGTGTGTGTGTGTGTGTGTGTGTGTGTGTGTGTGTGTGTGTGTGTGATTTGGCACACACACACACACACACACACACACACACACACACACAGACACACACACACACACACACACACACACACACACACACACACACACACACACACACACACACACACACACACACACACACACACACACACACACACTGTACCATTCAGCAGCTTTCTTCTTTGTTCGACCCTCCACCAGCACAGATGTTGGTGTTGTTGAGAAGCCAGTGAGGCTGCAACCTCCCTGTCAATCATCTCAACCCACATTCTGAGAGGAAACACACACAGACACACACACACACACACAGACACACACACACACACACACACACACAGACACACACACACAGACACACGCACGCACGCACACACACACAGACACACACACACACACACACACACAGACACACACACACACACACACACACACAGACACACACACACAGACACACGCACGCACGCACTCACGCACTCACACACACACACACACACACACACACACACACACACACACACACACACACGCACACACAGACACATACACACAGACACACGCACACACACACAGACACTCACGCACACGCACACACACACACACACACACACACACACACACACACACACAGACATTCCACGCACACACACACACACACCCTATATGTTAATATTATCCATTAAAGAGCCGTTAATTTTATTGATAAAAATAAAAACTCCAGTAAAGGAGCACTTTCTCACCTTTGCCACACACACGTTGAGTATTTCAGTCACCGCCACACACACACACACACACCTCCGCACCGTCACACACACACACACCTCCACACCAGTCACACACCAACACACACCTCCACACCGTCACACACACACACCTCCACAACCATCACACACACACACCTCCACACCGTCACACACACACACCTCTTTACATTCGGCACACACCACAAACACACACACCCAGAACAATTTTCAATTTCCATTTCTGATTCCTGACCTCTGATAATTGGCGAGCCGGCTAACTGATGGCTGCCCGAGCGTGTTGCGGGGTCCTCCTGTCACCTGCAGCGGGGGGGGGGGGGGGGGGGGGGGGGGGGGGGGGGGGGGGGGGGGGGGGGGCTCAGCGGTGAATTATTGATGTCTAATATCATTATGTAGGCACTGCTTGTCATAACAATCTAGCCTGGTGGAGGGGAAACTCAATCTGCAGCCACCTAACCCCTGCACAGACAATGCTTTTTAATTATTGATACGGACTAATTGACTACAGGATTCGCGGGGCACAGTTACTTTTGTTCCATCCGCAGCTCGCCACCCGCTCCTTCAAGAAACAATCTGATTAGGAGGCCGGTCCTCCCCGATGCCCCCCCGTGTCAGCAAATTAGCAAGGAGGACAGACCCCGCTCGCTTGCTCTCTCTCACCTCTCTTCACACCTTCTCCTTCCTCATCATCTGTTTCTTCTCTTTTCACTCAGAATTTAAGATTCTCCTCCTCCTCGTCTCCTCACCTCGCCTCCTCCTCGTCTCCTCACCTCGACATCGGACACCGGTTAATTAAAACAGGACAAGAAAGGCAGACGTGGCAGCACACTTCTCTATTCACAGCACACCTCCATGCCGGCGCAGGTTAGCTTCAGCAAAGACCTCGTGCTAATGGACAGAGGGAAGGACGGAGGTGAGAGAGATGGCGGCGGGGTTAATAGGGTTTAAATTAAGGGGTCAGTGTGACGGTCTGCAGGCCGACCTCCCCCGCTTTACTGTTGTTACCGTTCATTAGCATGTCATTTAATATTAGCTCAACTACTTCCTGTCTTACCCACCTGAAAAATACCTCACCATACCTTTTCTGACCTCTCCAACTGTTTTCATATCGTATCACTAAATGCAACAGGAAGTCAGAAATGAAGATATCGTCCAGATTACAACAAAGATGGCCGAAGGCAAAACAAAATAACATATCAGACAACCACTTTCTGTTTGTAGCCTGGAGGAGGACACATTCAAGCTGTTTCTGAGTAAACACTTTAATCAGCAGGAAGACGTCAATATGCAGCGACCTTCTGAAACTGTCGGACGCATCGAGCACAACAGAACTGGACTTTTTTTTAAATTAATTTTAAAGGTAGACATAATCTGAGAATGATCAGTGAAACCTTTTACTTCCTTTAACTAAATTTGCTTCCTGTTGACGTCCAAACCCTGCTCATCGTGGACAACCTGAGCTGAGAGCAAACGGCCTCCTCTGCTTTAGACAGCTTGTTGAATAACGAGCCAAAATGTCCGACTATTCCCTCGGGCGCTTTTATTGTGAAATGCTGCTCGACCTACATGGAGTTATGTACTTCCTGAGCGTCACTAGAGTGAACACACTGGTCAGATATTACTCTATCAACTGATTAAAGGAATCAACAGGTAATGAAGTTAAACTCCCACCTCTGATGACTGAACGTCATCTCACTCTGTTCAACTGAATCGCACAACCAAAGCACGCCGAGTGCTCACACTGTCTGATGAATTCAGGATGGAGCATCAACCATTGTCAATAAAGATTGTTTTGAAAACTCTCACAGATAGAAACTTCGGAAACTTGGAGCAACTTCAGTAGTCTGAGTTCAAATCCAACATGGCTGCTTTGTGCATCAACATCAATGTTTCAGGTGTAACTGTTTGTGTTCATAAGCAGCTCCGTCCTCTATTGTGTCATTTATCAATCACACCAA
>NC_089208.1:418490-443490 GCF_963930695.1 Labrus bergylta | reverse complement strand
TCTCTCTCTCCTGTGTGTGTTTGTGATGCTTCTCCATCTTTATTCTAATAACAGTAGTCTCTCCTCGACTACTCTACCAGTTTTCTCCTCTGCTCAAAAGTTGTACATAGTTGTAAATTTCCACCAGTTGCATGATGGGAAAATATCTCAGAAAGGAATCTAGTTGTAGTCTTGTAGTTAGTGACCTGATAGTGAACTGATGTTTCACTTGGACTTCATCCAGAGTTTCTCAAAGTCAGGTGCACGTCTGAACAAAACAGATCAGGAGGATTTCAGGCTGCAGTCCTCCTTAAATCTTCCTTAAATGTTCAGGGACTGCACATCAGAAAACGACTCGAGTCTTTGATTAAAAAAACTCTGAGTTAGCCCGACACATTGTGAAGTTAGTCTTTTAAAAGTCTTTTCAGTCTTCTAGTATATGGGAGGCATTAGTGTGTCTTAGAGGGTGAGGGTGTTTGGGTCTCGGTATTCAGACTGTTTTGACTGCAGTGTGCAAAGTGGGGCACTGACTAATGCAGGATGTGGAGTATGTGTGAGTGAGCAGCTTTCATTTATCATTTCTTTATTTTTTTTTAAAGATTTATTTTGGGCTTTTTGTGCCTTTAATGCAGAGAGAGGACAGTGGATAGAGTCTGAAACCACAGAGAGAGAGGACAGTGGATAGAGTCAGAAACCAGAGAGAGAGAGAGGACAGTGGATAGAGTCAGAAACCAGAGAGAGAGAGAGGACAGTGGATAGAGTCTGAAACCAGAGAGAGAGAGGACAGTGGATAGAGTCTGAAACCAGAGAGAGAGAGAGGACAGTGGATAGAGTCTGAAACCAGAGAGAGAGAGGACAGTGGATAGAGTCAGAAAACCAGGGAGAGAGAGGACAGTGGATAGAGTCTGAAACCAGAGAGAGAGGAGGACAGTGGATAGAGTCTGAAACCAGGGAAGAGAGAGAGGACAGTGGATAGAGTCAGAAACCAGAGAGAGAGAGAGGACAGTGGATAGAGTCTGAAACCAGAGAGAGAGAGAGAGGGACAGTGGATAGAGTCAGAAACCAGAGAGAGAGAGGACAGTGGATAGAGTCTGAAACCAGAGAGAGAGAGGACAGTGGATAGAGTGTCAGAAACCAGAGAGAGAGAGAGGACAGTGGATAGAGTCAGAAACCAGAGAGAGAGAGAGAGGACAGTGGATAGAGTCTGAAACCAGAGAGAGAGAGAGAGGACAGTGGATAGAGTCTGAAACCAGAGAGAGAGAGGACAGTGGATAGAGTCAGAAACCAGAGGAGAGAGAGAGGACAGTGGATAGAGTCAGAAACCAGAGAGAGAGAGGACAGTGGATAGAGTCTGAAACCAGAGAGAGAGAGGACAGTGGATAGAGTCAGACACCAGAGAGAGAGAGAGAGGACAGTGGATAGAGTCTGAAACCAGAGAGAGAGAGGACAGTGGATAGAGTCAGAAACCAGAGAGAGAGAGAGGACAGTGGATAGAGTCAGAAACCAGAGAGAGAGAGAGGACAGTGGATAGAGTCTGAAACCAGAGAGAGAGAGAGAGGACAGTGGATAGAGTCTGAAACCAGAGAGAGAGAGGACAGTGGATAGAGTCAGAAACCAGGGGAGAGAGAGGACAGTGGATAGAGTCTGAAACCAGAGAGAGAGAGGACAGTGGATAGAGTCAGAAACCAGGGAGAGAGAGGACAGTGGATAGAGTCTGAAACCAGAGAGAGAGAGGACAGTGGATAGAGTCAGAAACCAGAGACGAGAGAGAGGACAGTGGATAGAGTCCAGAAACCAGAGAGAGAGAGAGGACAGTGGATAGAGTCTGAAACCAGAGAGAGAGAGAGAGGACAGTGGATAGAGTCTGAAACCAGAGAGAGAGAGGACAGTGGATAGAGTCTGAAACCAGGGAGAGAGAGGACAGTGGATAGAGTCAGAAACCAGAGAGAGAGAGGACAGTGGATAGAGTCTGAAACCAGAGAGAGAGAGGACAGTGGATAGAGTCAGAAACCAGAGAGAGAGAGAGGACAGTGGATAGAGTCAGAAACCAGAGAGAGAGAGAGGACAGTGGATAGAGTCTGAAACCAGAGAGAGAGAGAGAGGACAGTGGATAGAGTCTGAAACCAGAGAGAGAGAGGACAGTGGATAGAGTCTGAAACCAGAGAGAGAGAGGACAGTGGATAGAGTCTGAAACCAGAGAGAGAGAGGACAGTGGATAGAGTCTGAAACCAGAGAGAGAGAGGACAGTGGATAGAGTCTGAAACCAGAGAGAGAGAGGACAGTGGATAGAGTCAGAAACCAGAGAGAGAGAGGACAGTGGATAGAGTCAGAAACCAGAGAGAGAGAGGACAGTGGATAGAGTCTGAAACCAGAGAGAGAGAGGACAGTGGATAGAGTCTGAAACCAGAGAGAGAGAGGACAGTGGATAGAGTCAGAAACCAGAGAGAGAGGACAGTGGATAGAGTCTGAAACCAGAGAGAGAGAGGACAGTGGATAGAGTCAGAAACCAGAGAGAGAGAGAGGACAGTGGATAGAGTCAGAAACCAGAGAGAGAGAGGACAGTGGATAGAGTCTGAAACCAGAGAGAGAGAGGACAGTGGATAGAGTCTGAAACCAGAGAGAGAGAGAGAGGAATGACATGAGGAAAGGGGCCACGGGTGGAGGCGAACCCGGGCCTACCGCTCGAGACGAGAGTCTCAACACATGGGACGCGCGCTCTAACCATTGCGCCCCATTATCATTTCTTTATTGACGTTTTTAGTTTAGCATCGAGATTAACAGCTCGGCCACCCAGCACCTGAAAAATTTACGATTTTGATTGCAAAGTTTTTTAATGTTAAAGGGATACTTCACCCATCTGCATTAATCTTTGTATCATTAGAAACCTGGTAGTATTTTTGAATGGTCGTGCATCCCGCCCTCATTTTCCCCTGAGACGTTAAATCTTTGTATTTCTGAGTCTGTAAAGGAGCTTCCAGTGACGCTAAATGATGATTTTTGGCTTCACTGGAAGCTGTTGTGGTTAGCGGGGTGAAACTACAACGCTAGTTCCTCATATTTTTGACCACTGAAGCTACAGACCAATCACAGATCAGTGGGTGGGAACTCACTCCCAGAATCGAAACTTAACGTCCGGCATATTGCTTTGAAGCTACGCTAACAGGCTCTATGGAGAAAGATGATAATGGAGAAAAAATATAAATATAGCGGCGAGACGGCCGCTGCCTATGGACACAGACATAGAGTCTGTTTTTACAAGATGCTAATTCCTTCTGGAAGAAACCTATTAATCAGTTGAGGAAATGGCCTTATGTGTTGAAGTAAACCTGACCTTAGTGGGAGTGGCCTGTGGTGCTGTGCATTCTGGGATTTGGTGTCTTTCATCCACATGAGCCAAAAAGACACTTTCTGCCTTTTCTCGGCCAAGAAGGCACCAACTTCAAAATGTATTTCACATTTCTACATACAGTATATGACTCAATGTCAGTACAGATTCATGTTTCCACAGGTGAAGTATCCCTTTAAGTGAGTTTAAATTCACACAATTAGTGTTGTGTTAAGTTCCCAAATGCAGGAAAACTAGCTTCTTTACCAAATTGAAAAAGTGATTTTCTCCTCTCCAAACTTCTCCAGGGAAACTACACTCTGTGAGCCGTTCAGCCTGTTCATATATTTGGTGAAGAAGGACTGTAGCTGCATTCCTTCTGCTGCCGAGGAGCTGGAAGTTATTGTGAGCCACGTAATGCATATTGTATCAGGAGTTACCCTGAGCTGATGAGAAGATGTTCATGCCATATTCCAACAGGAAGTGTGCACTTCATTTGCACGGAGCAGATGGGGAAGTGTTGTAGTCGTCAAGATCGGTCTCGAGACGGTCTCAGGATCTAAAGCAGACTCTGGATTTTAAATCAAGACCATTTTCACGTCTTTACTTGCCAATGCCTCTTTCTAAATAAACAAAACCCTTCAATGAATTTGTAGTTTTTTGTACTTTTTGGCCCCAAAATGACATCACACGTCTCTTCAGCACAACTCAATCCCTCTCTCGCTCTCTGAGTTTCCTCGGTCCATCCCGCTCACACATGCAGATGTATTCAAACAGTCTGTCCTCTCCTCCACTCCTTTCCTCTCTCGCTCATTGTCTGTCTCCGTCGCTGCTTCTCTTTTGCATATGATCCACGTCGCCCCCGACAAGGTGAGTCCAGCCGCCGCGTTAAAGAGAGCCGAGAGAGAGGAGCTCAGAAGGGGTTCAGGACCCCCAGCCGAGGCCCGCATGCAGAATGGGGGATTGAGAGGCACTTCTATGGACGGCTAATTGAGGGCCCTTTAAAATTCCCACAGAGGACCAATCATGGTTTTCATCTGGGGCTACGCGGGGGCCGAGAGGGGGCCAGCTCAGGGCCTCTCAAATAGAGGAAAGTGACATGAAGATGTGCGGCTGGCTCCAGACCTCGGGCATAAATCTGCACATGGAGAGATTTTTAAATGAAAAAAACCCAATTTTCCCCCGACTGTCTTCTCCACTCTGCCACCATAAATTCACCCTCCAGCTGCACAGAGACATTTGATGCTTCAGGTTTATCTCTGTTTATTCCCCTTTGAAATATGAAAACATAAATCATAACAAACATTGAGCATCTGCGGTTATCACTATGGCTTTCTCATGACTGTGGACATAAAGATATCCAGTAAAAAATCATCTCTGGTATGTTAGAATAAGAAACTCAGATCCTAACATTTTAAAGATCAAGGAATTCGACGAGCTCGTTCAAGAAAACAAGTTGTAGGACTCATGAAGGCATTCAGATGATTTCACAGAGCTCTTTGTGGAGAGATATTCTCCCTCTTCGGCACATTAGATGTTAAATCAAATTGTTTTGGAGAGCCTAAGTTCATGATAATATCAGGCAAACATGTATTTTCCACTTTGCTCGTTTCTCTGTGCAGCACCGGATGAAAACGAGAGACTCGACAGATTCACATCCACTTTGGAGGTCAATGTTTTTACAATAAGCTATTTGTTTATTTGTGAAGCTCTGAGATAAAAGATGAGTTCCCTTTGCAGTGTAATATCAGTTTTAATCTCTCAGGCAGACCACTCCCTCCTAAAAAAAAACCCTGAATGGCGCAATGCTTCAGATGAATAAATTGGTCCAATTAAAACGGGTTTCACTGCTTCAATCTGCATCTTAAATGCAAAAAGCCATGGATCCATCCCAATTGATTCACATACCCTGACATAATATTTGTTATGCAGAACGTGCAGACATGATGCATCCTAACAACTGCATGCATATTGCATCACTTGGACATATGTTTTAAAGGAGTATCTCTTTTATGCATTAATATAAACCCTCTGGAGTTTCTGGTGCAACATGGCAACATGAGCAATGGAGGTGCAGAGGAAGGCAATCAAAACAGGGAAACGCATTAAAGCTCCATCGTTTTACTGCTTCGTCTTTCATTTCTTGTCTCTTGTTATGGTTTGTTATCTGTATTATTTTGGATGTATGTCCGACGGTTCAGGCTTCCACGTCGTCTATTTTTTTCTGATTATTGACACCTCTAAGGGAATTGTCCTCCCATGGTCACTTGTCAAAGACATCTTTTTTAACTCATATTGGCATGCTCCTCTTTTCTGCTCCTCTTTGAAGCTCTTTAAACTGTAATTTAATCTAAAAATAATTGACTGAGTTCCAGCCTGACAGCTGTTAAGCCTTCTTGGTTGAGGGCCATCATTTCAGGGCTTCAAGGGACCAAAATAATCACTGGTGCAAGACTTCCTCTCCATGTCCGAGGGTCCAAATGCAAGTTGAGACGACCAGGAAGTTGGTTTGAGAGACAACACTTACAGCTGAATGTTCAAAACTTACATGTAAGTATTTGTTTACAGGGATTATTTATGTCGGCCGTTCTGGGGATGCTTTTCAGCCAAGCAGCAACTTCCAGTTTTGAAAAAGAAAGCTAATGCAGAAATGCAAAAACCTGCAGTTCCTCTAGAGACCACTAGAGGCTGGCTGCAAAAACCAAGGATCTCCATTTGGTCTCATGTTAAAATGCCCATTTTCACAACAGGAATAAACATGTTTCCAGCCTGGTTTAGAAAGTGATTTTGGTATCAATAGCTCATGTTTTCATTGGTACACCAGGACTGGGTGGTGATTTCAGTCAATGTGATTTTTGTTTATACTTGTGCCTCCTGCACCAAGCACTTTTTTACAACCTGTTTTACACAGCTTTATGTATTGTGCATTATGTGTTGTTTATGTCTGTGCAGAGATGTCATTGTGTGGTATGGGAGCAAACCAAGACAAATTCTTATCAAATGTATTTTGCAAAATTCGGGGTGCCGCCTCAGCTCCACCTCGGTGTGTTTCAAGATTGAAAGTTAAGTTTAAAAGCATTTCCAATACTGTGACCACCATTGATGGGCGTCAAAATGCCTCTCCAGAAACCGATGGGTGATGTCACTGAGACTACATCCATGTTTTATCCTGCCATATATGGCTTAAGCTTCTTTTGCTCTCCTAGTGGACATTTCTTTCTACATGCAAACCCAACCTTAGGACTTTAAATATGACAGACTTCCCAACAGATCCCATTAAGGGCTTCAGATTCTCCATACATAATTATGTTTTTGTTTAGAGCGCGCACTTAAAAACACACTTAACCCATCTCATGCCATCCACCTTGGAGCGCACACGTTCGCACAACTCCTTCCTGTGGAAAAAGTTGCATCGCGGTTGGGCGATGAGGCGGTGAGTTCATGTGTATGTGTACAGCAAGAGGAGGGAGGTACAGGGGGGTGGAGTGGCGTTGGGAGGCTGTTTCCCCAGCGGGACGCATTAACAAGCCCATCCAGTTAAATGTAGCCCCTGCATTACCTAATGTACCGGCCCCTTCTCCAGCAGTGTAGGAGACAGCAGCATCCATTATTGATCAGATGGAGCTTCGCCTCTGAAGCTGGAAGCCGGGTGGAGGGAGAGCGATGGAGATGGAGATGGAGATGGAGATTGAGAGAGGAGAGGAGAGGAGAGGGAGGGCGGGGGGGGGGGGGGGGGGGGGGGCGAACAAAGAGAGGAGGGAGGAGTAAAGAGAGGAGAAAGAGGAGAGAGATTTGTTAGCAATGGGTGATAAGTTGAAGAGATGATGAGGACGTTGCTCTTCACTCTTCATCAGTCTGACCTGTCGTCTTCAGTCACATCTCGTCTTACAGTACGTCCTCCTTCCCCAATCTTTCGCACCCAACTCTCTCTGTGTTCCTCTTTTTCTGTCATGGATGATTTGTAAGCATTGATCACGCCCCTGTCCCCGCTGAAAACAAGCCCCGTCTTAACGTTGCTCACATCATCATCATCATCATCATCATCCACATCATCTCAGCCATGTTTCCTTACAATCCCGCTATCTTCCGTGAGTTCGTCTTGGGGGTGGAATTTGAATTTCACAGAAAGTCATCGGAGATTTGACTTTGCTTTCTGCTCAGTTTGTTTAGAGGGGGGAGTTGGGAGCTTCTCATTCCTCTCTCTCGCTTCCTTGTTTGTGTTTCAATCTTCACACTATACCATGTAAGAGCCAAGGGGCTGAAAATAAGCATTAGTTTCAAATCACTGCACATACACAGTGCCAGTAATAGTTTTTATAATATCTGTAATATCTCTGTTGACATGTATGTTTCAAGTTTGTTTTTTTATCATTCAGTGTTTAATTGCATGTTTTAATGTGTGGACTAAATTTGTTGAAACATGTTGGACTAATCAAGGCAAGTAGAAACAGCTGTGTCGTCTCTTTATTTGCTGGGATACAAACTCTCCTTCCTCGTGCAATTGATCTTTTTTAATCCTTGACTGCACCTCAGCACTTTATTCATTTTGCTACCATTCCAGTGAAACTTTTAACGATCAGGTTGTGTTGTACCGTCCTATGTCTTTCTTATCTGTTATTCCCCTGCTGGGACAATAAAGGTCTGAACTGAACTGAACTGGTTCTGGTAAAGGTCTACATGATTAGGATGACCAGGCACCAACAGGCCAAATGTGAGACAAAGCAAATGTTTGTGCAGGACGATGTGCTGCAAATAACCCTAAAAGATCAACTCTACTATTTAAAACAAACGCTTATAAACATCAACACTGTTTTACACCAGGTTGATTCTGTTGCACACACTCTGCAGGTTGTAGATTATTTCAGTAGAGGCAGATGCAAGCACATCTGTAACTATGGCAGCTGATTTTGTACATTCATCTTTTTTTATTTTGGAGTCTGTTAAAATGAGTGGAGCCACAGCCTGCTGACCTGTATGGCTGACTCATCCTGCTGTTGCACATCCCCCCTGAATTTCAGTGCATGCTAAACTAACAGTGACAATAAACAGATTCTGATTCTGAGGATGATGGTTATATGCACAACCAAAAAGTTACTATTACATGACAGAGACCATATGGCAAGAATTAAACTTCATTTGAGAGAAAAGGAGTTTTGCAGGTCAAGTAAAACTGGTGTTCAGGACATCTTGAAGTGTGAAAAGTTACACGTTTTGTTGAACTAACGCAGCAGAGAAACAAACAATAAACCCTATTTCGACCGCAGGAACATTCCTTCAGAACATTTTGTCTTTTTGAAGAATTACATGCGCTTCAATCAAATCTTCCAGGGTCTAAATTAAAAAAAATCTACCCCTAAAAAAGACCCTAATGATCCTGCAGATCAAGTTCCACAATTAAAAGAAATGTTAGCGTTTTAATGAGTTTATGTAGGAAAGTGTTTTGGTCCATTGTTACTGAATCGTCTTGTTTTTTCTTGCCTGTGTGCATTATCATTCCACTGTGTTTCTTTATTATGATGTGTGTATGTGTGTGTGTGTGTGTGTGTGTGTGTGTGTATGTGTGTGTGTGTGTGTGTGTGTGTGTGTGTGTGTGTATGAACTAGAGTCGACCGAGGGGAAGGCTGAATTATTGATGGGCGTTTCAGTGCAGAATTGTGTGACAGTTAGCTTTAATTTCCCATTTAGCTGGAATAAGGAGAGACAACAGTGTGCTAACCAATCAATACGACGCCGTGTAGCAACGCAAGCTCACATACGAGGCGCTCTGCTGCACGTGCTCAGGAAGAGGAAGACACACAGAACATGTTCTCTCTCTCGACCTATCAAAGAATCAAACTGTGAGTCACTGAACATACACTGTGATAAACAGGAACATACTCAGAGATGATTACAGTAAATAAATACACATCCTCATGTTTCTGATCCCGCTGCATAAAAGGGGTAATGTTTTATTTTGGAGGGTTTGGTTGATTTCCTGTTTAAGGGTGGTTTCACATTAGGAACCCGGGCCTGGATCTGAGTACACTTGACCCCAAAAGTCTGGTTAATTTGATCAGTGTGAACACAAACGCACCGTACTCGGGTACCATGCCTGAGTCTGCTTGAAGAGATGCTCTCCTGCACGTTTCATGTGTAGTCGCGTACGGTCTGCGGGAGATGTGAACGCAACTGTGTTCAAAGCAGGAAGTGGACCGCTAGATGACGTCATTCTAAACGGCTTTAAAAACCGTGATATCTGAACAGCACGGGCCCGTTTCCTCCTCTCAGCTGCACGGTGGATGTGGACGCAGGAAGAAGTTTGTTGTTAGCGTCTCGGAAACAACAAAAACATCGACAGTTTGCAGGATGGACTCAGCCTGCGAGTGGTTGCCATGGTTACTCCAGAAGTGGACCTCAGCTCATCTCTGTCATTGTGTAGAAACTACGTCGTCTCATGTCTCATTCAGCGGTCAGTGAACTCTCAGTATAAACTCCTAAAGTCATCGGTGACGAGCTTTGAGTGTAGAGAGCGAGCAGGGAGACAGGGAGGCGTCTGATTGGCTCATCAGATTGGTACCTCGTGGCAGACATTGGTTGAAGTTTTTACAGACTTACAAACTGATACAGATGATGGATTCTCTTTGTTCCTGTTTCAGAGAACATGAGTTATTCATTTCTTTCTGTCAGGACCTAAAGATGATTTACACCAGAATCTTTAAAAACTGGACTTTAATATTTTCTCTTTTGAATTCTGTGGTTGCTTGGTAACCATGTTGGTGATTATCATGAATGGCATGTTCTTACTTTGTCCATTTTCCCAAATAATAACCAACTACATGTTATACTTTATAATTAGTTTTACACATGAGCATCATCTCCCAGCTCATCTTTTTACTCACAGGATTATAGAAACAATGTCTTTAATTACAGCTCATGGTTTTCCTTCAGAGAGTCAAACACTGCTTTCCTCTGTGAATATAAAGGTTTTTACATTTTCCTCCCTCCTCCCTCCTCCCTCCTCCCCCCCTCTCGTCTCTCTCTGTATTGATCTCCACCTGAAGTCGGATGATGATCGGAGCCGCTACGCCTCAAAGAACAATTAATTGTGCATGTGATCGATGTTCATCCAGAAATCAATGGACACTCTGCTCTTCTCTCGTCTCTTTGAGCGGATCACTGTTTGTGTGTGCGCTTGTGTCCATGTGGAGATGTATGATAGTGTGTGTGAGCATGTGTGTGAGGAGGGTTGGGGTCATACTTACACCTGCAGTATTTCTTCAACTGGAGCGTTTCTGTCACTTTTCGTGGTTGTTTTTTTTTCTCCAAGATAAAGTGTCAAATGTCATACTTTATTTGTCTTTTTTGTTTTGCTGTTTAAAGGAGCAATCTGTAAAATATGTAGTGAATGAAATGATGGACTGTCACAGACTGTAAATATTACAGGACGAAGCCTGGGTGTCGTCCCCCGTCTGTCCCTGCAGGGGGCGCTGGAGTCCCATCGATGGCGGTCTCCATGCTGGAAATGCTGTCTCAGTCTAACTTTCAGTCAACCTAACGACAGGCTGAGAGCTGGAGCTGAGGCGGGTTTTAAACCTCCTGACAAACCGTTACACCGCGCCCACCTGTCAATCAGGTCAGCCAGAACTTTTGTTCCTAAAATTAAAACGGTCACATTATAAAAAAAGTAACTCCCTGTACAGTCTCTGCCCATGAGGACAACAGGCTGTAGACATGTTCAAAACAGGCATTTTTTTAATGGGTGTGTATGTGACGCAGGGGCTCTTGAAGCCAGCCTCTAGTGGACACTTGACGAACTGCAGGATTATTGGATATGAGGCAAGACTTGTTTTAAAATCAGTATTTTGGCTGCTTTGCAACCGGCTGCAGGTAGCTTCTTTTGTATTTCATCATAAGTAAGTGAAGTTAAAGGCTTTATATGTGATTTTTTGATCCAGCAGATGTCGCCCTTGAGCTCCAGCATGAAACCAAAACAACTGGCGCTGCATTGTTGTGTTAGCATGCTAATGCTAGTGATCTTTATTATGCTGGTATCTTCACACTGCATGTAAATTTAGCTGAAATGAGCGTGATCTAGAAACACAGTTAAGCAGTGAGTACAGTATGTTATTCTTCTTTTCTCTAGTCCCTCAATTAAACAACTTTTATACACGAGGGGAGGAGTCAGCCGGCCGTCCGGGCGATGTAAACAAAGTGAAGATAGGACTCTGAAAACTCTGAAAACATCACAGACAGTGGGACTCGGGTGTTACACCCATTGTAGACAGTCATGACTCACAGAGTTATTTTCAGAGGAGATACTTGATTTCTATAGAGCATTCTCAGTTGACAGTAAAGTTTCCTTTGAAACTCTCAAAATAAGGCTTTCGTTTTCATAGATATAGACACTCAGCATCAACAACAAACACAATCTATTAGGCTATAACAAATATTCAACATTTCAGATGATCAGTTCCAATCAGGTAAGAAATAAAGCCCTGAAGTTGGGGAATCTGCAAGACAAAACCAGACTCAAGCCAGAATCCATAATAACACTTTCTGCACACACACACACACAGACACACACACACACACACACACACAGACATACACACACACATACACACACACACACAGACACACACACACACACATACACAGACACACAGACATACACACACACACACACACACACACACACACACACACACAGACATACACACACACACATACACACACACATACAGAGACACACACACACACACACACACACACACACACAGACACACACACACACACACACACACACACACACACACACACACACACACACACACACACACACACACAGACATACACACACACACATACACACACACATACAGAGACACACAGACATACACACACACACACACACACACAGACACACACACACACACACACACACAGACACACACACACACACACACACACACACACACACACACACACACACACAGACACACACACACACACACACACACACACACACACACAAACACACACACTTTGTCAGACATGTTCTAATCTAAGCTGTTGTTTAGCTTCATGCACAAACACACAGAAACCGGCACACACTCAGATAGATAGAATCACCGGTGCAGGTTGATAACAAATCTACGTTTCTTCAGCTCTGACTTTTTCCGGGTGTCAAATCAATCGCACACATCCTCACGGCTACCGCAGGATGAACACTCTTGCTGTAAATTTACAAGGACATTTCAACAGTATGATCCTGTTATGTTTAAATACAGGACATTAACAATAGTTTACTGTATTATTGCTTGAAGGAAACAAAACAGTAATTTACCGTAAGTTTTGCAATGCATTTTGGGAAAAAGAAGTTGAGAACACATGGTTGAAAGGACAGTGGAGTTGGCTTTGTCAGATTGTCATCCATCTCCATCCTGACAATTAAGAGGTGAGTGCCTTACTGCTTTGCTAGTTAGAATTGTCAAAAACCATCACTTACTATGTTTGAAGTCATTTATAAGGTTAACGTTAGATAGATTTGGAAATGACTCAGAAACACTGCAGACAGACAGTGAATTCTTTGCCAGCTAACATTAGCTTGAAATACAGATCTTGACTGTTGCTAAATGGGACAAAAAACAAAACATTTTCTTGTAATGTGGTTAACTAAGTGGGCTATGATGAACTTGACTTGCTTGTCTGGTTGTACTAGGATGGTAGGTTAGCTAACAAAAACAGTCACTTTTTCATTGTTTCAGCTTCAACTGAAACTGACTATTGATGAAATATTGAATTAGAAATGATGATTAGCTGGGCCTACTAGGCAATATGGCCATAGTATAAATAATATAATATACAGTATTTGAAAATGTATAAAAGGAAACTTTAGTGAGACTGTCAGAATGGACCTGAAGCATGTTTTTTGTTTTTTTACTGTTTTAACACAGAAAGCTGCTGCCATACATCCTGAATTCATGTACTTAAAGTAATTCCAGAACTTATTTTTATTCATACTAGTTTTACTTCATATTTTTACTTTACTTCTTTGTATATGGAGAATATTCAGAAAGGATTGTCCATATGATAATGTTCACTGTTCAGCTGGAGCTGCTTTTGTTCTAACGTTGCTTTTCCCCTTTACAGAATCCTTGTGGCAGTTTCAGTCTGGAAGGAGAAATCAGAGGGAGGTGCAGGTCCAGGGACCTAATTTCCCTCAGAGGACAGGTTGTTTATTCAGTTATGAAACTATAACAGATTATTTTTTCACTTCTCGGTTTAAAATGTATCTACCAAAACTCTTTTATGTACTATACATTGGAAATGGCCTTTGCTAAATGTCTTAATGTAAATATTTGTGTGAGATTTTTTTGCCTATTTAACCTTCATGTTCTTAAAGTGTATTTTCTTTGTTTTTTTCACAGTTTCAATAAAGACAGATGTGCTTTGAGAAAACAGTTTGAAGTTTTATTATTTGTCTTAACATTTTAAGTTGCAATTTAAAATGGCACTGTTTATTTATTATTTTAAAACATGGTGTTTTATAACCTGACATGCAAGGAATCATTTATCAAATCACTAGGTTTAGAAAATAAATATACTGTGTCCATTTTGATAGAAGGAAATTAATCTATAGCTCGGTGTAGTATTTAAAATTCACAGTAAAAATCTGCAAATATACCTCTTGTGAAGAAGTGTAAATAAACAGCATTAAACAGTTAATCCTTTCAACAGTATTATCCTGTTAACATTTAAAATAACAGCTTTTTGCTGTATTTACAAAAACGGTAGAAAACTGTAAATTTCAGCAAACAGCAATATACCGTTAATTTTACAGTAACTTCCTGGCAACCCTACTGCCAGTTGTTTACCGTTTTTTAACAGGGGGAATTTCTAAGCGTGTAGAACCACAGAGCAACCTTGGATTTTGTTTCCCCGGTCGAGTTGTGTTTTCTCAATTTTGTTTTTCACTTTTGCTGTTTTTTGGTAATAAAAAAAAAAAAAAAAAAAAGCAGAAAGTGTAAACTGTTGTGTAAATGAAGATCTGAAGCCAGAGGGGGGATTCATTCCTCCAAGGTGGTCGTAGAAATAAAGCAGCGTGTAGACGAACGAGACAAGCTGAGCACAGCGAGACGGGCAAGGCCACCCAGGCGAGAGTCCTCATGAAAAAGTAAACAGGAAATCAGCACCCAGGACGGGGGCTCTGTCCTCCTGCCACCCGCCAGCAGAGGAGGGTGTGGGTGGGGTCGTAGAGCAAGGGGGTGCCCACTTCCCCTACCAGACTCTCCCAACCCCTCCCCCCCTCAGGGCCAAAGTCAGACAGAGAGGCGGCATGCTGGGATAAATTTTTGATTTGGGAAATGGAAAGATGATGAAAAATAGATCATAAAGTACATGATAGCACTACAGAGTGTTGCAATGAGACGGGACTTTGACTTCATGAAATCGACGACATGTTTGAATGTGATTAATCAGGTTTTATACCTAAGTCAACAAATTAACCACATGACACGTGTTCTTGTAGGTTTGAATAAATCAAACTGAAAATATTCATCATTCATTCAGATGTTAACAGTACACATGGGGGTCTGACTTCTCGTCCTATTTTTAGATTGAGGTACGAGTCTGCATTTTTTAAACATGGCGGATCACTAAAAAAAAAATTATTAAAGGAAGAATGATCAACATGTTCCACATCAATAAATCATAAAGTCTGTCCTGTGTAAATGTGTCTCTGAGTCCTGACTGTCTACAATGAGGGAGAAGCTCGAGTCCCGCTGGCTGTGTTGTTGTCAGAGCCGTGTTTACATGGACGGGACGGCCGGCTCCTCCCCTTGTGTATAAAAGCTGTTTTAGTCAAGAACTAGAGAGAAGAAGAAGAACATACTCACTGATTATTTGGATGTTAGTAAGAGTTTTTAGATCACGCTCATTCTGTGTCAGTTTACATGAAATGTGAAGCTACGAGCTAACTAAAGAGCGCTAACATCAGCATGCTAACACAACAATGTGAAGCTACGAGCTAACTAAAGAGCGCTAACATTAGCATGCTAACACAACAATGTGAAGCTACGAGCTAACTAAAGAGGGCAAGTTTGTCCACCGTTCTGATTGATAACTCCGTCATGTGAAGGTGAGGGGAGGGAGGGGGGTTGGAGGTGTGTCTCTGGAGGAGAGCGGAGGCTTCAGTACGGAGGAGGCGTGGCCTAACAGCAGTTTGTTTTGGTTTCATGCTGGAGCTCAAGGGCGACATCTACTGGATCAAAAAGTTGCACATTCTTCCTTTAAAGATTTACAATTTATTTAACCAGGAAAATGACATGGAGATGAAGAATCTCACCTACAAGAGTGTCCTGGTTAGGAAAAGTTTTCAAGGTGGTTACTTATATCTTGTGAGCCTGTGAGTCAAAATTCAGGGTTAGAGGTCGCAAACGTCTTAAAATCAGGTTTAAGGCCTTTTCGATTAGTGCAGCACGGAGGGGTAAACGATGAGTTGATAGAAAGAAAACTGTAAACTTGGACAGAAACGAACACAAATTAGATTAAAAGAGTGGATACAGGACAGTTTCCAGTCAGGAATATTTAAAAAAAAAACACCCAGTGCATGCTGGGAGATACTCGTGGCGAGACACGGATTGGTGAAAAATTAATGATGTGTAACATTGTTTTGCAGTGAGGTCATTTTTTTTTTTCATCTCTGATTCTGTTCATAGCATCAGCAGGTCTGTTGTCATCTCCTGATACACACGATGACACACACACACACACACACACACACACACACACGCACACGCACACGCACACGCACACGCACACACGCAGCACTTCTGCTGGTCCAGACAGGCCCACTGTGTGTGTGTGTGTGTGTGCGTGTGTGTGTGCGTGTGCGTGCGCGTGCGCGTGCGCGTGTGTGTGTGTGTGTGTGTGTGTGCAGAGGCCATTTGCAGGTAGGGAAGTGAACACGTTGCTGCACTCAGAGGGCAGCTGTAGTGTCTAGATGTGCAAAATGCGTGATGCTCCCTGAGCTGGCAGCAGAGGCAAGGCATGAAGAGTGTTGAGAATGTGAGAGGTAAAGCTGAGAGGTTCAGTGTGTGTGCGTGGGTGTGTGTGTGTGTGGGTGTGTGTGTGTGTGTGTGTGACGTCTCCACTCAGGTTCTGGGGTGAAGTGTCAGCATGAGATGTTTTGTGTGTTTCTTTTGTGCGTAAGGTAACTATGACCATTGTTGCTTACCCAATCATTTTGGGAGGAAGTCGTTTGGTGAATCAGTCCTGACTGATGCGCGCCGCTGTCCGTCTGCAGATGTTTATATGAAATATATGTTTGAAGAACTAACAAAAAGTAAACCTTGTTTTTCATCACTTCTTGTTATTTTTGCTTTAGTCCTTTGCACCAAAACAAGAAAGTCAAAATCACATGTAAATGTACCTGGAAATAAAAAGCTGATTCTGATTCTTCTGATGTCGAGCTGTGTCACCAGCAGAGGATTGGCTGCTGTATTATTTTCTGTAAAAACTTCCTGAAACAGAACGGAGCGTGAAAAGGGGGCAGCCAGCAGGTTGAGAAACAGGCGTGACTTCTGATGATGTGTTCATGTGTCCCACCACCTCAAGCAAGAATAAGAAGTTACAGGTAACCGAAACAAACTAAAGATCAGGGCCAGACCGATATGGGATTTGTCAGACTGATACCGATATATCTGCTGATATCTTTCTTCAATTTATGTCCGATCTGTAGAGCTATATAGAGATAGATTTACACATTTTTATTGCATTAATGCAGTTATCAAACACTTTAATAAACAAATTTATAACGAAGACAAGATGGTCACTCGACTGGAAAATAACTGAGCATGAACGTGCATCACCGCTCAACAATCTGCAAAGTGATCATGTTTGTTGTAATCCGTATAGCGCCCTCTGCTGGTGACAGAGAACTGCTAGTGTAACACAATGAAACTCAAATAAAATGCTATTTGACTGGTGAATAAATCGAGTAATAACGGCCAATATCTGCAATAAAATTATCGGCTGGCTGATAAATCGGTCGGGCTTTACTAAAGATGTACAAAATCTGGGGACAAATAAAGTTTGGGAGGTTCTCACCCTTCAAGAGGAGGATGAGATGAACTACCATGTGACGGGGTGATGAGTTACCACGATCACTTTAGAAACAGGAAATGTTTGGCTGCAGACTCTTTGGACAGTGAGCTTTGGTTCAGTGTGAAAAATGAAGCTGCAGACGTACAAAGAAAAGGGAGCGAGTCCTGAGAGGTCAGACTCAACAGTCAGCACATGAGGAGAATGATGCTACAATAGAGATCCTTGTTAGCGGAGGTGTACCATGTCATCCCACCACAGCAGCAACGGTTTGTTTCACTGACGACACCGTTTCACTCCAGCCGTGGTGATGTCTTCACATCGCTCTGAGTCTTCAAAGTGGTGAATAAATTCTCTCAAATCCACCCAAAGGAAGACATTTATGTAGAGAGATGGAGAGCAGAACAGTGATGGAGAGAGAGGAGATACAAATGGTTAAAGCGTTAGGAGGCTTTGACGTGGAAGCGGGGTTGATGTTTAAGAGAAAGACGTGATCTAAATAAGGAAAGTAAAAGAAATAAGAAAGGGCAGAGAGAGAGAGAGACAAAGAGAAGGAGCTAAGGAAGGAAGGAGGGAGGGAAGAGAGAGAGAGAGAGAAGGAGGACAAGGCCCACCACACTCAGCTACAGGAAAGACTGCAATTAATAATTTACATCATCTGTCACTGTGCGCTCCACTGGACCACTCAACAAACAGCACCCATAATTTAAGGCAAAAACACACACACACACACACACACACACACAAACACACACACACACACACACACACACACACACACACACACACACACACACACACACACACACACACACATATATACTCACATGCTTACAAAAGAATTGCATGCGTGCAAAGAGCTGCATTTACACACACATGCACAAACACTGGTGGTCGCATGCAAGCGGCTGCACACACACTCAAACACATTGATGCTGCACACACACTCAAACACATTGATGCTGCACACACACTCAAACACACTGATGCTGCACACACACTCAAACACACTGATGCTGCACACACACTCAAACACACTCAAACACACTGATGCTCTCCCTTTCTCAGAAAAAAACAGGAAAGAGATCAAGCAGCTCGCTCCTCTCCTCTGTGTCTGTTCTTTCAAATCCCAAACCCCCGGACCCCCTTGTCTCTCTGAGTCCTCTCTGAGTCCTCTCTGAGTCCTCTCTGAGTCCTCTCTGAGTCCTCTCTGAGTCCTCTCTGCTCCTCACAGGGCCCGCTTTCTGTCTCTGCAGGCGGGCGGGCGGGCGGCCATGTTAAATTCATGCAGTGTATGTCACCAGCAGCTAGCACCCGACAGTAAATATTTGATACGTTTCCCATCCCTCAGAGAACTCCCCCCCAGCATACGATCAGACCTGTTGGGGGCAGACTCGGTGATGGCAGCCATGTTCAATTTAAAACGTTTGTTTTGGAGAGCCACAAAGGGTTACCTGCTCAAACTGAAACAGGGTTTCCTCACCTACAGCTCAGGGGTCTGCTAACTCTCAGGGAGTAGATGGGAAATTAGAGTTTAGAGTATAAATAATAATAAGCGCCCAGCGTCTTGTTTTCGGAGCGCTCAAGTTGAAAATCTTTTAACTTTTCAGAAAAGCGCTGTTGACGTCACCGGCGCTCTTTTCCAAATGTTTGATATTCCCCGTAGTTTTTATCGCCTACAGATCGCGTCTTGTCTCCTCGTCCTCCTCGCTCCGTGTCTGATCGGAGAAATAAAACGATCTCAAATATAAAACATGAAGTAAAAAGTAACAGAGCAGTGTCAGACATAAAGCGGCTGTTATCTAGAGACTGTCGTCATGGAGACAGGACATTATCAACAGACTGTCGTCATGGAGACAGGACGCTATCAACAGACTGTCGTCATGGAGACAGGACGCTATCAACAGACTGTCGTCATGGGGACAGGACGTTATCAACTGACTGTCGTCATGGAGACAGGACGTTATCAACAGACTGTCGTCATGGAGACAGGACGCTATCAACAGACTGTCGTCATGGAGACAGGACGCTATCAACAGACTGTCGTCATGGAGACAGGACGTTATCAACAGACTGTCGTCATGGAGACAGGACGGACGTGCAGGAGGTTTGTGTCAGCAGACCTGCGATTCCTGGCGGAGGAGCTAGGTAGAGGGGGAGGGGCCAGACAGGTAAAGGGGAGGAGCCATACATGCATAGGGGGAGGAGCCAGATATGTCGATGGGGAGGAGCCAGACAGGTAGAAGGGAGGAGTCAGACATGTAGAGGGGGAGGAACCAGACAGGTAGGGGGATCAGCCAGGTAGAGGGGGAGGGGCCGGACAGGTATAGGGGGAGGAGCAAGACAGGTAGAGGGGAGGAGTCATACATGTATAGGGGGAGGAGCCAGACAGGTAGAGGGGGTGGAGCCAGGTGATGGAGGGCTTTGTAGGTGAGGATGAGGAATGTCACACATTGTTTTTACTAAGAGAGGCTCATCAACAAACTTCAGCAGTCGCTGTTTTTGGAAAATGTTACCTTTTCCCGAACTCGTCCGGGCTGAAAGAAAAGTGTTGAAAGGAAACACGCGTGATTCCACCGCCTGACGCTGCTTCGTGTCTCATGACTCTTCTTCGATGACACATTTCATCTTCTGCACATCATGACTCATCATCATTTAGAAACAGTCTCACTGCATACAAACAAGACGCAGTGATCAAAACTTTCTAAAGTCTTACCAAAGCAACCACGATGACATCCTCTTTCCTGGTGATGACATCATAGGTGTGACATCATGTGGACAGCGGCATGTTGCTAAAAGAAGGCTAATGGTGTCCGAGGCTGAGACGTGACTTCAGCGCCTGCAGTGTGAATAGTTTATGAACAGATGAGAGGAGAGAGAGTCACACAGCGTGAATCAGAGGCGTGTTCACAACAAACTCTGAAATAAGAGAAGAAAGTGTCTCAATAAAAACTACAAACTGTGATCGAGCTGTAAGATGTGGACGCTGCCGACGGGGCGTTCTGTTCATGATTCTGATTGATTTCATGATTCTGGCAAAGGGTTTAATTCCTGATAATTATTCAATATTTGATAGTTTTGAGCACGGCTGGAGTTGTTTAAGAGATTTATGCAAAAAAAAAAAATAGAAAAAAAATATCAATCTGTTCTATTTTTATATCCGTTTTTTTGTAAATTGGACATTTTCGCCCTCCAATGTCCAAACAGGAAACTACATTTTAAATCTGATGCTACACAAAAACTAACAATGCATCAAAGTCAATATTTTGGATAATCTTTGACATATGACATGATGTTGGTTACGTTAGCTACTTCCTGTGAGGTTGCCATAGCAACAGGGGCAGCAGCTTGTGACGTAAAAAGAAAGTCTTGTGTTGACCTGACCGTCCCTCTTCAGGTTAACCTGAGAGATCTGTGGCTCAGTTGGTAGGATTGGTTGTCTCACCACCAGAAGGTCAGGGGTTCAATTCCCAGTTCCTGCAGCCACATGTCTGATGTGCCCTTGGGTAAGACACTTAACCCCAAGTTGCTCCCACTGCTTCATCTACAGTGTGTGAATGTGTAGGTGTGACCTGTGTGAAAGTGCTACACAAACTCAAGTCCATTTACCATCTCCTCAGGTTTCAGTCCTTCAAAGGATGGGACACCACATTCAAAGCAGAAGATTTCTTCACCTGCGCTCGTGAGGCTGCGTATACCTTCGTGTGTCATTAGAATATTTAGAAATGCATAGTTTAAATTTTGAAAAGCCTGTTGAGAGCGATCACACATCGAGACAAGGTCAGCAACACACACAGGAACCAGATTGGAAAAAAAACATTTCAATTTCACACTTCATGTGGCGCAAAAAATATGTCCTTTTCACCTACACACACGCACGCACACACACGCGCACACGCGCACACGCGCACACGCACAGACACACACACGCGCAGACACACACACACACACACACACACAAACACACACGCACACACACACGCAGACACACACGCACACACACACGCGCAGACACACACACACACACACACACACACACACACTGCTCTCCAGATGATATTTAGTGCTTCGGATGAGGTCGAGTGTTAGAACACCTGAGCCAAAACTTTTCTTTTAAATCCAGTTTCACGTCTTCAAGGGATTTTTCATTTTTCAAACATGACCTCAGAGAAGATTCCCCCCCACCCCCCCTCCAACCACCGCACAATAATCTGATATTAAAGGAAATCCAACAAAAGCTATAGAAGGGACTAGATTACACTTGAAGCCTTTAATCTGCTGTGTTTGCTCTTTGTGTTCATGAATTGTGAGTTTGACCCGAGGCTAAATGTAGCTGCACTGTGTGACAGCTCGCTGCTGTTTAATTCATCTGATCCTCTGATCCTGCTTTAATTCAAACAAGAAACAGAGCGAAGAGAGAGGGGGTAAGAAGTGGTCTTTATTTGGGTGGAAGACCACCATGTGTGCTTCTAAGGACCGTCATCACAGTCACCGCTTTCCCTCAGGTCAGAAGACCTTTAAAGAGGAAAAACAGGAATCGGATGTAAACATGTTTTCTCAGTTTCAACGTGCTGAAGCTTCCTCTCTCCAAAGGTAAACGCTTTCTTTCTTTGATGTGACATCAGCTCCTCTAAACCAGCGGTTCTCCACTGGTGGGTCAGGACCATAGACTGTAAATATGAATGCACGAAGCCTTAGCAAAATAGAAATTATAACTTATATATATATATATATATATATATATATATATATATATATATATATAAACTCCATGTGATCTGCAGAGTCCCTCTGCACCTTTAAGAAAAAGCTAAAGACCCAGCTCTTTCATGAATACCTACTAACTTAATGATGATGGTCTCCATATTATTGATGATGATGATGGTAATGACGATGGTTTTTGTTTGATAACGATGACTTATAAGATGGTTTCTATACTGATTAGAGCTCTCAAGAACTGCCCTCAATGTTGTGCTTTGCCTCTGGTCACTTCCTGTCAGCACCTGTGTGTCCAATCAGACTCAAAGCTGATCGTTTGCTCTTACTCACATTGTTCCCTTTTTTCTAGATCCTTGCTTGTGTTGTTCTTACTCTCTGATGTACGTCGCTTTGGATAAAAGAGTCTGCTGAGTGAATTGTAGAACTTACATAACTAAAACCCCTTTTAGGATTTACAGACTTTTTGAGCTATTTGCTAAACGTTTCTGAAAGGTGAGATCAGTATCTAGATCTGACCTTTGGTATTTGGCATGCCCTCATCAGGGTCAATAAAAGAGATGATCTGGTCCCTTTAGAGCCGTGTGACCTGCTAACAGAATCTCTACATCTGTTAGTCTGATCACTGTCCACTTATATCTACTCTTTTTATATTTTGTATTTTTAAGGCTTTATATGTGATTTTTTGATCCAGCAGATGTCGCCCTTGAGCACCAGCATGAAACCAAAACAACTCATGCTGCATTGTTGTGTTAGCATGCTAATGCTAGCGATCTTTATTATGCTGGTATCTTCACACTGCATGTAAATTTACCTGAAATGAGCGTGATCTAGAAACACAGTTAAGCAGTGAGTACAGTATGTTATTCTTCTTTTCTCTAGTCCCTCAATTAAACAACTTTTATACACGAGGGGAGGAGTCAGCCGGCCGTCCTGGCGATGTAAACAAAGTGAAGATAGGACTCTGAAAACTCTGAAAACATCACAGACAGTGGGACTCGGGTGTTACACCCATTGTAGACATAAGATGTGTCAGATGTGTATAATCCAGCGCGCTGTAAAGAGGCTCTGTACTTGTGACCTGTATAAGTCGACCTCACACATGAGCACACACACATCATAACCCCCGACACGTTCAGGCTTTAAATACACTAACCACTCTAACACACTTACTGTGTACGATGCCCCCCCCAGACTGTGTGTCCTGCTGCTGGTTGGACCTCAAGGCCTCATCAATATTGTAAACTGGTACTTAGCGGACAAAAGACAGCAAAGACTGGAGCAGAGGACACCTGGGTCAGAGTGAGAGCAGGCCTGCTGTGGACCTCTGTTTACCCTCCAACACTCTGTGCATGTGTAGAGATATTGAGGATTCTCCCTCAGTATACTTTAGTTTGTAGGTTTCTCTGAAGGGATGTTGAGTTCTGCTGTAGTTAACATTGCAGTACTTGATATTGGTGTCAGACTTGAAACCAATTTTTGAAGGTCTCAGAATCAAAAGTATTTTTACCCGGTCTTGTCTCTTTCTCAGACCGGGCCGACTCTGGTCAAGACCACCACTGGTCGACTTCTTTCGAGTCATTACTGATTTGAAGGAAAATAACTTAAATTCATTTGTAGTTTTGGTTTTCCTGGTGTTACGGGCTAAATGGTGACACGCCCCCTGCTGCACACAAGATGATGACTTTTAATTTATATTTATCTGGTCTTGGTCTTGTCTCAGTCTCAGGGCACTCTGGTCTTGCTTAGTGTTGTCTTGACTACAACACTATAGCTGTAGTATCTAACTGAGTTCTTCTATTTGGATCTACTTTGCTGGTTTCGTTCTGTTTAAAATGCAGAGACTAATACTTATATTTCCCATTTTCTTATGAGTATTTCCTGACAAAAATACTCCTCCTATTCACAGAAATAAATGAAAGCAAAACATATGTTCAGCTTATAACCAGCTGTATGCTCGTCATCCAAAAACTTTGTCTAAGTAAGCATAAAAAGATTAGGTAACACCTTATAATAACCATCATCTATGAAGGGTAAATAAGGGTAAATAGATAGTTAATTAACCATTAGTTAATAGTTATTTAGTGTTAACAAACAATGAAATTATAGTTAATAGTGTTTGCTAATGATTTGTAATGCTATAATTTATGTTATGTTAACAGTTTATTAATGAACACATTATAACATTTCATACACTTTATAAAGTATTTAGTTAATGATGACCAAATGATTTATAAACTTTTAGAGATGGTTTATAAAACATCTATAAACATTACAGAGACACATGGACCAGATATTTGTTCATGGTTTGTAAATATTTTATAAAGCGTCTATTAACATTATTTGGATGTTATCATAAAGTTGGAACTGAAGATTATAATCCCTTATCAATACTTTGTGAAGCATCTATAAATATGTTTTAGATAGATAATTAATATTTTATCAATGATTAATAATTGGTTATTTATTTGCCAGGAAGCCAAAGGCCCGCCTCATTTCCAACATGAAGACCGCCATACAGATCCAATCAGACTCATAGATGACAAATACTGGAAAAGCCAAGAAGTGCTCGAGAATCAGAGGTTGGTTCATCTCTGAGTGATGAAAACTTCTTTACCTTGAAGAAGTGTCCTGGGCTGCAGCTCAACCAGCAGCATGAGGAAACAGGAGTGTGTGAGGAGTGTGTGAGGCGTGTGTGAGGAGTGTGTGAGGAGTGTGTGTGCTCTAAAAGAGGAGTAGAGGAAAGTGTCCTCACTCAGAGATGTGAGAGGATGTGTTTACTTCTCCTCCTAAACCCTGCCACTCAGCTTGTGTGTCCACAGCATCGGCTCAGTTAACAAAATCAATAAGGCTGCGTGTGTGTGAACGTGTCGTGAGGAGTGTATGAGTGTGTGTGAG